>NW_022990248.1:0-35125 GCF_902827175.1 Gymnodraco acuticeps | reverse complement strand
CTCTCTCTCTGTGTGTGCTCTCTCTCTCTCTCTCTCTCTCTCTCTCTCTCTCTCTCTCTCTCTCTCTCTCTCTCTCTCTCTGTGTGTCTCTCTCTCTGTGTGTCTCTGTGTGTGTGTGTGTCTCTCTCTCTCTGTGTGTCTCTCTCTCTCTGTGTGTCTCTCTCTCTCTGTGTGTCTCTGTGTCTCTCTCTCTGTGTGTCTCTCTCTCTGTGTGTGTCTCTGTGTCTCTCTATCTGTGTGTCTCTCTCTCTGTGTGTCTCTGTGTGTCTCTGTGTGTCTCTCTCTCTCTCTGTGTGTCTCTGTGTCTCTCTCTCTGTGTGTGTCTCTGTGTGTCTCTCTCTCTCTCTGTGTGTGTCTCTGTGTGTCTCTCTCTCTCTCTGTGTGTCTCTCTCTGTGTGTGTCTATGTGTGTGTCTCTCTCTCTCTGTGTGTGTGTGTGTCTCTCTCTCTCTGTGTGTGTGTGTGTCTCTCTCTCTCAAAATGCGCTCGTGCCACTCACACAGACGCTCCTCTGTGACGATGACCG
Organism: Gymnodraco acuticeps; assembly: GCF_902827175.1. Classification (NCBI taxonomy): domain Eukaryota; kingdom Metazoa; phylum Chordata; class Actinopteri; order Perciformes; family Bathydraconidae; genus Gymnodraco; species Gymnodraco acuticeps. Next base: position 34,600 of record NW_022990248.1, on the reverse strand, counting down.
CTTGCGTAAAAAAATAAACACATTTGAAAAGTGGGGGGGACACAAACAAGATTTTGAAAAGTGGGGAGGACATGTCCCCAGTGGAAACTACGCCCATGGGTAAAGTACAAGTACCTCAAATGTGTACTTAAGTACTTGCTTGAATGGTACGTTAACGTTTAGCACTTTATTTGCATTGAAAGGTGTCCTGCAATGCTACATTTCATTTGGCATGTCGGCTTTTGACACTATTCACTGATCCAATTACACATATCTACTCCAGTTTACTTTGAAGGAAGACTTGGACAGGATTATTGTATACATCTCGATTGGTGTGGTGATTTAAAAGTGATGTTAAGAGCTCCTGACCTGAGTTTTCCCCTCATACAGTGAGTGAACCTCTCCAGGATGTATGCTGTTTACAGACAAGCACACACTCCCACTGCGGTGGAGTTTTCTGTCTACTGCAACTTCATATCCAGCAAGGAGAAGAATTTGGTCGTTGCTGGAACATCTCAGCTGTATGTCTACAGGATTATCCATGATGTCGAGGTAACTGTCTCTTTTTCATTCTGCTTGCTTCATTGTGCCAAGCTTTCGAATACAAAATAGTTCAGCTTTAATGTAACATGTATGTCATTATTTCAGAGTACATCAAAGACCGACAAGTCTTCAGGTACGTCTACACATCATACCCAACGTATATATTGTACCATTAATGAATAAAAAACACCTTAATAAGTGCATTTATTTTTCACTCTTTCCTCCTCATACAGATGCCAAACCTCGTAAGGAGAAGCTGGAGCAGGTGGCATCCTTTTCTCTCTTCGGAAATATTATGTCCATGGCCAGCGTACAGCTTGTCGGAGCCAACAGAGATGCACTACTGCTCAGTTTTAAAGATGCCAAGGTACCATTGACTACCATGTGGCCTGAAACTGACTCTCAAACAGCCTATAATTGTTATTCACTGACCTGTGGGGTTGTGTTTGTTTTCTCACCAGTTGTCAGTAGTGGAGTATGACCCCGGGACACATGACCTCAAGTCTCTGTCTCTGCATTACTTTGAAGAACCGGAGCTCAGAGTATGAAACCAAAACACAGTACACGTGTGGAAATAGTAGCTCTATCCGACTCATTAAGAAGGGATTAACACGTTTTTATTTACACTTTCAGGATGGTTTTGTGCAGAATGTACATATTCCCATCGTCCGGGTAGATCCGGAGAATCGCTGCGCTGTAATGCTCGTCTACGGCACCCAGCTGGTGGTGTTGCCGTTCAGGAAGGACTCTATCACTGACGAACAGGAGGGCGGAGTTGGAGAAGGGTACGTCTTCATTATACTTTACATTCTTGTTATTATTTCTGTGGTAGACATCTCAGAAACCTGCACAAAATATCTTAACATGTTGATTAAAGGTCCCATGTCATGCTTTTCCGGTTATCACCCGTCCCCTTGTGTTATGAAGGTTGTTCTGCATGTAAACGGTCTGCAGAGTCACAAACCCTCAAAGTACACCCTGTAGAGAGTAAAACTCTAACACAGAGAAGACCTGTCTATGCTGCCCCAGAACGCCTCGTTGGGGATTTATCTTTTTCTATTGTTTTCTTCCGGGAACCAAGTGACGTAACGACGACCCCTCACACACACTCAATCTTTTCTCAGCTGCAGCTCCGCCGATTTCTCCTCCCTGAGACGGCGGGACGCGGCGAGGCTGTTAGTCACAAACTCCCAGCCAGGCTGCGGGTGTGTGTGTTCGGGCTGGGTTTCGCTGTCTCGCAGACGGCCACTTGGCTTACAGAGAGAGGGGGGGGCAGGAGCTCCAACGAGCCGCTTAGGACAGAGTGAATACACAGACTATACAGAGATGCTGAGAAACCAATGGGTGTTTGGAAAATTGCACAATTTAAATCTATTCTAGTCGACCTCAACAATGGAAATATGATCAGTAGAAATGGCCATGACATGGGACCTTTAAGAGAGGTACAAATCAGGCGTTTAAGATAAGAGATAAGATTATATAGACTTTATTTATCCCGAAGGAAATTGTTGTGCCAGAGTTACAAAAATAAAATAAACACAACATAACATAATAACCAAGATCGCAGCTATTATACAATTCACACCTTTACGTTCTCGAAAAATACAGTAAGACAAGATTAATAGTACACAAACATTTAAAATGATTGACAAACAAATGGTTGGAATCACAGCACACAACAAAACTAAAACAAAACAACAACAACAAAAAGAGATGGTTGATCAATTTCTATCTCATTATTATTTGTGAGGTGGACATCTCAAAACCCTGCTCCAATAATCTTAACATGTTGATTAAGAGAGGTAAGAATCGGGTCTGGTAACCTTTAGTCGCAGCAATGGGAATTCATATATTATAAACTCACACCTCTAAGTCTTGAAAATAAATATTGATTCAAGAATAGTTGAGTAAAGGAAAATAAATAAACACATACGTTTAAATAGATAATAAATAGTTGACTCTCTGCCATGGGTCAACATTTATCTGATTCGTCTCACGTGTCCATACGATTACATTACAAGTGAAAGAAAAGTTACACAGATGCTTGTTAATGCTGTCAAATATATTAGAAAGGAAGACAATTAGAATAGGCAGGTGTGATTATTTCTAAATTCAGAAATTACATTACATTTAGCTGACGCTTTTATCCAAAGCGACTTACAATAAGTACATTCGACCAGGAAGACACAACCTTGAAGAAAACAGAATCATAAAGTACATCAGGTTTCATAGAGCCAAACATTTCAAGTGCTACTCAACTGGCTTTAGATAAGCCAGCCCTTTATTAGTATATAAGTGCTTTGTTAATAGTTCTATCGCTCGAAGTGGAGTCGAAAGAGATGAGTTTTCAGTCTGGAAGGTGTGCAAGCTATCTGCCGTCCTGATGTCAATGGGGAGCTCATTCCACCATCTTGGAGCCAGGACAGCAAACCCACGTGTTTTCGCCGATGGGAACTTGGGTCCCCCTCGCAGCGAGGGTGCAGCGAGTCGTTTGGCTGATGCAGAGCGTAGTGCACGCGCTGGGGTGTACGGTTTAACCATGTCCTGGATGTAGGAAGGGCCAGATCCATTCGCAGCATGGTAAACAAGTACCAGTGTCTTGAAGTGGATTCTAGCAGTTACCGGAAGCCAGTGAAGGGAGCGGAGGAGCGGAGTGGTGTGGGAACATTTAGGAAGGTTGAAGACCAGACGAGCCGCTGCATTCTGGATGAGCTGCAGAGGTCGGATGGCACATGCAGGTAGACCAGCCAGGAGGGAGTTGCAGTAGTCTAGGCGTGAGATGACGAGAGCCTGGACCAGAACCTGAGTCGCTTTCTGAGTCAGCTGGGGACGTATCTTCCTGATGTTGTAAAGCGTGTATCTGCAGCAGCGGGTTTGTAGCAGCGATGTTTGCAGTGAAGGACAGGTTGTTATCTAGGGTCACACCCAGATTCCTTGCAGTCTGAGTCGGGGAAACAACTGAGGTGCCGATGTTGATTGTTAGGTCAAGAGTGGGACAATCTTTTCCCGGGAGGAAGAGCAGCTCAGTCTTGTCAAGGTTGAGCTTGAGGTGGTGAGCAGACATCCACTGAGAGATGTCAGCTAGACAAGCAGAGATGAAATCTTTCAAGAAAATGTAAATGTGTGTATGTTAAACCGAACCCTAAACTTGGTTTGGTTAAACCAAAAGTGGGAATCTTACACTGTTCTACCCCTGTTAATTGTAAGAATGTGTAGTTTACTTCATTGTATATCAATGGTAAGAATAACAATACAAAAATACTCAGAAAACGGCTATTTAATTAAAAAAATCCACTTTTATCCTGATGATGTTAGCTTACCTCAGTGTGCGAAAAAGCACACGTCCCACCGTCCGGGACGTATCGGACAAGTAGATCTTTCAATTGACTTGTCCGGCGGACAAGTGACATTTTTCGCCCGCATTTATTGACAAATTATAGATAAATTCAGTTTACAAAAGGCAGAACTCGTCCGCCATTGTTCGTTTAGAAATGTTAGTTTTGGTTCTGCTTGTCGATTCAGGAAATGCATCTCGCCGCTTTCTGTACTGTAGACGGGGGCGGGAAGTGTAGCGCAGTGGCAGGGTTCAAACTCGGTTCCGAGTAGGAACAAATAACAATTGTCCGGTACCGGTTGTTCAATGCTTACTACACACATCTACGTGATATTGTCTAACTCTTCTGTATCTCATCTGCAGTCCTAAATCCAACTTCCTGCCGAGTTACATCATTGACGTCCGTGAGCTGGACGAGAAGCTGCTGAACATCGTCGACATGAAGTTCCTCCACGGATACTACGAGCCGACGCTGCTCATCCTGTTTGAGCCCAGTCAGACATGGCCTGGGTCAGTGCTCCTCAACATCAGACATAACAAGCCCTTTCTTATTAACCAGTAGATATACGGTTTTTTTTCCTGTAGCAACTCTCTTCCCAGTCACATCCGAAAGGCCAACACTCTTGAATCCTTCTAAGATTTTCATTGTCATAACTACACTGTAGCTAAGCACACATGACAATAAACACCTTGAATCTATTCACTCTAGCTTTCAAACTCTGATCAACAACCTACTCCTAGGACTACTGTTTTTGTTTTCTTTGTACTGTTTCTGATTTTATGTAAAGCGTCTTTGAGCTCCAGGAAAAGCGCTATCAAAATTAAATGTATTGTTATTATTATTATAAGTTGACCAAGTCTAAATTAAGGTTATTGCAAGTAATGCCTTTATCTCGCTTGAGCTCCATGATTTCCTTGTCATTTCTGTTTTTTATCAAATCAAGGAGCAAGCAAGTAATGCCTTTATTTAGCTTAAAATGGCCATCATTTGGTTTTCTTTGCATTTCTTAGAATGCCACTTTTGATTTAATGTTTTACTTCTGTTTTCTGATCATTCTTCCAGGCGTGTGGCGGTGCGTCAGGACACCTGCAGCATCGTGGCCATCTCCCTCAACATAATGCAGAAAGTGCATCCTGTCATCTGGTCGCTCAGTAATCTGCCGTTTGACTGCACGCAGGTCATGCCTGTTCCCAAACCAATCGGTGAGCTCAGATCAATCTCCCATTTGTCGTTTACTCCTAGTTTAAAGGTCACCTATTATCCAAAATCCACTTCTTCATATCTCTTCTACATTAACATGTGTCCCCTCTTCTCCATGTCTCTTCTACATCAACATGTGTCCCCTCTTCTTCATGTCTCTTCTCCATCAACATGTTTCCCCTCTTCTTCATGTCTCTTCTACATCAACATGTGTCCCCTCTTCTTCATGTCTCTTCTACATCAACATGTGTCCCCTCTTCTTCATGTCTCTTCTACATCAACATGTGTCCCCTCTTCTTCATGTCTCTTCTACATCAACACGTGTCCCCTCTTCTTCATGTCTCTTCTACATCACCATGTGTCCCCTCTTCTTCATGTCTCTTCTACATCAACATGTGTCCCCTCTTCTTCATGTCTCTTCTGCATCAACATGTGTCCCCTCTTCTTCATGTCTCTTCTACATCAACATGTGTCCCCTCTTCTTCATGTCTCTTCTACATCAACACGTGTCCCCTCTTCTTCATGTCTCTTCTACATCACCATGTGTCCCCTCTTCTTCATGTCTCTTCTACATCAACATGTGTCCCCTCTTCTCCATGTCTCTTCTACATCAACATGTGTCCCCTCTTCTTCATGTCTCTTCTACATCAACATGTGTCCCCTCTTCTTCATGTCTCTTCTACATCAACATGTGTCCTCCTCTTCTTCATGTCTCTTCTACATCAGCATGTGTCCCCTCTTCTTCATGTCTCTTCTACATCAACATGTGTCCCCTCTTCTTCATGTCTCTTCTACATCAACATGTGTCCCCTCTTCTTCATGTCTCTTCTACATCAACATGTGTCCCCTCTTCTTCATGTCTATTCTACATCAACATGTGTCCCCTCTTCTTCATGTGTCTTCTACATCAACATGTGTCCCCTCTTCTTCATGTCTCTTCTACATCAACATGTGTCCCCTCTTCTTCATGTCTCTTCTACATCAACATGTGTCCCCTCTTCTTCATGTCTCTTCTACATCAACATGTGTCCCCTCTTCTTCATGTCTCTTCTACATCAACATGTGTCCCCTCTTCTCCATGTCTCTTCTACATCAACATGTGTCCCCTCTTCTCCATGTCTCTTCTACATCAACATGTGTCCCCTCTTCTTCATGTCTCTTCTACATCAACATGTGTCCCCTCTTCTTCATGTGTCTTCTACATCAACATGTGTCCCCTCTTCTTCATGTCTCTTCTACATCAACATGTGTCCCCTCTTCTTCATGTCTCTTCTACATCAACATGTGTCCCCTCTTCTTCATGTCTCTTCTACATCAACATGTGTCCCCTCTTCTTCATGTCTCTTCTACATCAACATGTGTCCCCTCTGTGGAAAGAGACTCTGAAAGTTTCAGGAACAAAGATTCTCTCTCTTTTTGATCCATTTCTATAAAAACCTGTCTGAAAATGAGCTGATCAGATTTTGGCCACTGTATGATGTCATAACGATGTGTTGTCTTGTGTAACCATTAGCCAATCAGCAACCAAGGTAACCCCCCCCCCCCCTTATCACCTGAATCTCCTCCTAGAGCACCATTGAGTTCTTTGTAACCAAATCTCTCTCAGAGGGGCGTGGGGAGGGGCTCCTTATTTTCATCTAAAGTAACAGACAGAGAATCAGCACTTTGGAAACAGGGCTGAAACAGAGGGGATTATGGGTAATGCTGCAATGATCTGTTTGGTGTTTCAGCCAATCAGTGACAGGCTCTGGATATATCTGAGACCTGTGATATATTGATTAAGAGCAGTATAACAGGGGACCTTTAAAATAAGACTATGTGCAGGGCTGCACATAACTGGTGCGCACCTCAGCCAAAAAAAGAGCACTGGGTCATTTGAAACAAAGCGCATTTGCGTACCAACATTGAGAGAGAGATGAGAGAAGAGAGAGAAGAGAGAGAGAGAAAGATATTTGCGAGTTGCATATGAACCATGATATGAACTCAGGGCCGGCCCGTAGCGCTGGCTAGATGTTCGCCTAGGGCGCCAGATCTGGGGAGGTGCTGCGCTGGCAGTTCTGGGAGGGAAAAAAACATTTTGACCGTTGGGGCTCATCCTAATTTTCGGCCTTGATGTAACAATATTCATAATTAAGTAAATGTAACACCCTTTTCACCCCGGTTACACGTTTAGTTTGCCCTGTACGATGGGCGCTGTAAGTGATGAAAATGGGGGATGTTGGCTTATCTGGCGCCCGCAGCTCACAGACAAAATGCGAGTGAGAGAGGGAGGGTGCACCAGTACCAGCGCAGTTGTTATTATAATCTGGTGCCGTGCTAGCTGCTCTAACGGATATAAGAAGAAGATGTTTCTACAATCATGTGGAGGGAGAGTCCTCTCCAGTCAGACTGAGAGGCTGATGAGTTAACTACAGCTCAGTGAGGTAAAGGACTCTTAGTCTAAGTTCAAACGGTTTGGTCACAATTTATGTAAACACATATTTCCAAGGCACTCCTTTATAATTATTGGGATAAACAGGTTTTAAATCATTCCAATGCATACTATAGGACAGCAACCAAAAATATCCTTTAAAACTGGAGAGATATGAACGACACAAATAAAATAAGTTACATTCATTTGTTATTGGCTATGGTAGGTTATTGGTTATGTTCACATACTTATTTGATTACATCCACTTGTCTAAGATGACAACAGAGACTTTCGACCCAAACCCAGCTGTTGACTTGTGGATGCGAGCAGCTAATCGCAGACTCAACCAGAGAGAAAGTAGTAGGCCTACATCATCAGCTACCATGTCTGACAGAGAGGAAGACAGAGAGGAGAACAGTCAGGAGGGTAGTGATGACAGCTTGTAGGATTACTGGTCGTGCTAATGTTGTCTTGTGTTCACCTCTGCATGTGTGTTCTGTGTTCACCTCTGTATGTGTGTTCAGTGTTCACCTCTGTATGTGTGTTCAGTGTTCACCTCTGCATGTGTGTTCTGTGTTCACCTCTGTATGTGTGTTCTGTGTTCACCTCTGTATGTGTGTTCTGTGTTCACCTCTGCATGTGTGTTCTGTGTTCACCTCTGCATGTGTGTTCTGTGTTCACCTCTGCATGTGTGTTCTGTGTTCACCTCTGCATGTGTGTTCTGTGTTCACCTCTGTATGTGTGTTCAGTGTTCACCTCTGCATGTGTGTTCAGTGTTCACCTCTGCATGTGTGTTCTGTGTTCACCTCTGTATGTGTGTTCAGTGTTCACCTCTGCATGTGTGTTCTGTGTTCACCTCTGTATGTGTGTTCTGTGTTCACCTCTGTGTGTGTGTTCTGTGTTCACCTCTGCATGTGTGTTCTGTGTTCACCTCTGTATGTGTGTTCTGTGTTCACCTCTGTATGTGTGTTCTGTGTTCACCTCTGTATGTGTGTTCTGTGTTCACCTCTGTATGTGTGTTCTGTGTTCACCTCTGTATGTGTGTTCTGTGTTCACCTCTGCATGTGTGTTCTGTGTTCACCTCTGTATGTGTGTTCTGTGTTCACCTCTGCATGTGTGTTCTGTGTTCACCTCTGTATGTGTGTTCTGTGTTCACCTCTGCATGTGTGTTCAGTGCCGTGTGTCTGACAAATAAAGTCAAGACCCCTCAAAAGTTACGGGTTATTTCATTTTAAGGATGAGCACCAAGCAACATCTCCAGGTGCTCCTTTGAGAACCAGGGCAAACAAGTGATGTGCACCCCTGACTATGTGGCAAGCTGTGTTGCGGCGTTAGCTTCTTTTATAACATTGAATTTCTTTTTGTAGGTGGTGTGGTGGTGTTCGCTGTGAATTCCTTGCTGTATCTGAACCAGAGTGTTCCTCCTTATGGAGTTTCTCTCAACTCTCAAACTAATGGAACCACAGCATTTCCTCTGCGTAAGTATTATCAGCTGTAAAACACAACTATGTAAATATATTTAACAAATGCACAGCTTTTTACTGTGATATCTTGTTCTAATAGTTACTTATCACTTTATGTTTGCCCTGTGTGAATCCTGTTTTTCATTCTGACGCTGTTGCTGCTATTAACGCCTGGATTTCCCCAAGGGGATAAATAAAGTTCCATCTTATCTTAACTATACCTGTACCTCTGATATCTGGCCTCATTATTAAATATCATTTGACATTCTGCTGTCCTCATCCCTTTGATTTGTGTCTTGTGTCCCCAGGTGTTCAGGAGGAAGTGAAGATCTCACTCGACTGCTCTCAGTCTGACTTTATCGCCTATGACAAGATGGTCATCTCGTTGAAAGGAGGAGAAATGTAAGTCATTGTAATCCCCGACAGAATCTACATAAACACAGATGGCAGTTTAATGATTCTTCACTGACTTGTTGTTGTTGTGTTGCAGTTACGTGTTGACTCTTATAACTGACGGCATGAGGAGTGTCCGCGCTTTCCACTTCGACAAAGCTGCTGCCAGCGTCCTGACAACCTGCGTAAGTTCTGGAAGTCTTAAAGGGATACTTGGGTTATTAAACGGTGGGTTATTTTATATAGTTGGTGTATAACCTACAGTTCATGGCGGTTCCCAGTTTCGAGAAACAGACACGAGTTATAGCATCGAAGCAAAGCAATGCTCTGTGTCGTGGCTTCCTTCCTTCCTTTTCTTTCAAGCCAGGCTTATATAACTTAAATTAAAGAGTAATTGTACGGTTAAAAACGGTGCCTCGACGTCGTCTTTCTGCCCATCACTGTCACTTTAGAGGAGGCGCCGTTGGAATTGTAGTCTTTTGTAGTGTACAGACGTCACAATTAGGTGGCCTGTCCGATAGAACAAAATACTGGCTCTAATGGCGCATTTCCACTGCAGGGCCTCGTCGGCTTAGTACGGTATAGTTAGGTCTTGGTAGGCCAGGCTCACTTTATGCTGCGTTTCCATTACAGTTTAGGAAATGGGGCAGTAACTATAGTAACGCAGTGTAGGCGGAGCCGTGACGTCATCTTCAATGCAAAACACAAAACCAACATCAGCCGTTAGCTGTTAGCACTCAGAGCTCACAGCTCCTCATATCTGTTCAGAAACTAGACAGAAGTTAAACAAGTACAAACCACAGACTGCCTGTGTCATGGCGAATACAGTCGCTGGTTTATTTATGTCTGTAGGCCGTTGTTGTGAGTGTGGACGGTCGGAGCATATACACCGTTAGCTTAGCCGATCTCCATTCAGAAAACACGCTTTTTAAAAGGGTGTTTCTCTGCCGTCTGTCTGCAGACTCGTCAAAGCATTAATTCATGGTTTTTACTAACCGGTATCAGTATGTTGTTACGTCGGCATCATTTAGAAACGTGTATTACAATTAAATCACGGTCAAATATGTTCATTTTGTTGTAGTTGTAGCTCCCGAGCCAGCGGTTCTCTCACTAGTTTAGCATACTCAGCCCGGTTGTTGGCCCGGAAAGAACCTCGATTTTGGATGGCCAGAAAACTGTGAAAAAGTACCCGTTAGCCGGAACTACCCCTAGTGGAAACGCAACAAAAAACGGGCCGGGTTTGGCACGGCACAATAAAAGCCAACAGTGGAAACTAACACTTGCACTTTAGGATTCAATTCTACAGAAATTAACATTTTAAACCCCCAATTATGTATTGCCTATTAAATGAAACCCTAAAAGCATCATACCTACCGAAACCGATAGCTATTATTTTATATCTGGCTGATATTTTTTGGGTGTTTATTTGATAATGAATATCTAAAAGTCTGCCAGCAATCAGGGGTTTTCAAATGAAACGAAATACCTCTCACACTCATGTCCGTCCTCCTCCAGATGGTGACCATGGAGGCCGGCTACCTTTTCCTGGGTTCCCGCCTCGGAAACTCGCTGCTCTTAAAGTACACCGAAAAACTTCAGGACACGCCACCTGAGGAGGGCAACGAGGATCAGGACAAAGAGAAGGATAAAGACAAACCGGTACGTTTGTGAGTGCGTAGAATATGGTTTAAATGCAGCCTTTTGTTGTGAAGCACCTTCGAAGTGCGTATGTTGTTGCGGAATGAGTTAAAAGTATAAGGTGTTTCGTTGCATTTTATTTTACCGGCTTAAACATAGCCTATAAACTATATATTTCTTTTTGAATTCCAGGAAGAACCACCGAACAAAAAGAAGCGAGTAGAATCTTCCGCCAACTGGACAGGTATGTTCAAATCTGATATGTAAACATGATGCAGGAACAATGTTATTACAGAAAAACATCTAGGTCAAGAATCAGACAAAAGATCTGCACACTGTGTTCGTCAAAGTCAACTTTATTGTCAATCTTTCAGTTTGTGTGGACAGACAGAGAGATCGAAATACTGTTTCCCACAATCCCAAATACAAATATATATATATATATATAGGGAGGCATGTGGCGCGGTGGACTAGTGCGCTGGTGTTCAGATCAGGGGGTATTACCGAAATACCGGTTACTGGTGGCTTTTTAAAAATTTTTAAATTAATTTTAAAAGTGAGTCCGTGGCCCGTGATGGCGGGTGTTATAAATTAGATTGCATAATCGTTTTTCTTCATATTTTATGTATCTTTCATTGTTTGTTCAATACTAGAAAGGTAAAAGTCCCACAAATGAACTGTGATGGGATTTGTTTTCTATTATTTATTTGTTCTCTAGGCGAATCTCAGGTTTAACATTAACTATAACGGTGCTATAAATGTCTGTTTGCATTGACAAGATGTGCTATTCACGCGGCACACCTGATGGCGGGTGTTATAAAAGATATTCCATAATCGGTTTTCTTCATATTTGTTATGTATCTTTCATTGTTTGTTCAGAACTAAAAGGTCCAAGAAGTCCCACAATTGAATGTAATATTCATTTGACATGTCAACTATATCGTAAAGCGCTTCATGGGAGTAATTGTGGGATGATACATTTTCAAAGTATCACGATATGTATCGGTTGAGTATCGGTATCGTTCAGTGGTATCGGTATCGTAAAAAAGTCAACGATATGCATCCCTAGGCACAGGTTTAAACCCCACTGCAGTCAGCATGTCGTTGTGTCCCTGAGACACTTCACCCCAAATTGCTCCTGTGGGGATTGCCCTCAGTATTGAGTATGTAAGTCGCTTTGGATAAAAGCGTCTAACTAACGTGTAATATTTACAAATATGTATATACACAATCAACAGACACAAAGAGGTTCAAATAAAAAAAATCACACAAATCATAATAGGCGCTTTCACACCAGAGTACTTTTCCCAGCAATAGTTCCGATAGTTCCTGGGATTTTGCGTTCACACCAAAAAGATCTGGAACTAGAACTTTTTTTCGGGAACCTTTTCCCCCCTTTTTAGTCCCCGCTAGAGAGGTGGTACTTTCATGGGGAGGAAAAGGTTCCCATTTCTGATTGGCTGGGCGAATTGCAAACCACGCCCCGTAAAACTCAGAGAAGATTTTGTGAAGCCGCCATTTTATTTGCTCGCATTAGCATTATTAGCATTAGCCCAGCGCACCAACAGAGAGAGACTAACTTATGGCAACACAAAAGAAAACATGGGAGCGGTGGAGATGAGGAGGTGTCGGCGTTCTGGCGATTTACTCGGAAGGCTTCAGTAGAAGCTGCTGCCAGTCCCCAACTCCGGGGACTCCGGGTGGCAGTATACGCCGTGAAGTTGTTTGCGGCCTGCCAGTAACCCAAAGCAGAAGAAGAAGAAGTGACGTCAGCGGCTTCATTTGCGTAATCTTCCCTCAGGAACTTATTCCGGTGTGAATGCGATCTACTAGATAGTTCCAGGAAATAAAAGTTACGGGAACTATTCCTGGGAAAAGTACTTGGTGTGAAAGCGCCTATAGTTTTGCAAATTATTTTGCGGCCCACTTGCAATGCCTTCGTGGACCACTAGGGGGCCGCGGCCCACAGGTTGGGAACCGCTGCTCTAGATTAAATGAAAGCACAACAATTTAGTTAAGAGCTCCCAGCTATTTTAGTCTTGCAACATTTTGATCTAAAAGAGATGTGTGTTTAATGTGTGTTTCACTCTTGTTTTGTCAGATGAGGTGGATGAGATAGAAGTGTATGGAAGTGAGGCCCAGTCAGGCACTCAGCTGGCCACCTACTCCTTTGAGGTAAACAACAACAACCCAAAGTATTGTTTTTGTATGTAAATGTGGTTCTTTTATAAATGTGACTTATTTTCTGTGTGTTCATACAGGTGTGTGACAGCATACTGAACATTGGACCGTGTGTGAACGCCTCCATGGGGGAACCTGCCTTCTTATCTGAAGAGGTACGAGAATCATAATAGGGCTGCATGATATGTTGACATTTTTAAACGTTTATTTCTTGTTTTGTACAATGCCATGTCTTTTTATGCCGCTGCAGCACAAACATTTCCCAACTTGGGATCAATAAAGTACTTCTTATCTTATATGGAAAAAATAACACATTTCGATATGATTCATGATATAGATGAGAGTAACAAATGCGTCACTTCCGGGCAAAAATAACGGCTCCGCCCACTTTTGGGGGAAAACAACGCTGTCAGTTGAACGGCGGTCAATACAAATTCTGAAGTTTTTGCCAATCCGATCAGAAATGTAAGAAAACCGGAGACTTTTGGATCTTCAAAGAGCCCGATTACAATGGCCAGACAGGCAAACAATTGCATTAAGCCATTAGAAATCGACGATCGGGCTCGATATATGGTTAAATATAGCAGTAGGCTATCGATTTTCATAGATGAGAGTAACATCTACGTGACTTTACGGCCCCGCCCACTTTTGAGGGAAACAACGCTGTCATTTGAACGGCGATCGAGCCTGAAGCCACAGAGCTCTTCTCTTACTGTCCTTTCTTCTTAGAGGAAGTTCAGAAACACTGAACTCTTGATTAATTTTAATGTTTGAGGTGCAATAAACGACACAGCAGCTTGTTGGCATGTTAAAACTATTATTTTCCGCCTCGCTCATGAGAGTAACAGCTGGAGAAATGACAGCCTTGCCTACTGATTTTAATTTAACCATATATCGAGACCGATTGTCGATTACCAATGATCGAATGTAATTGTTTGCCTGACTGGCCATCGTAATCGAGCTCTTTGAAGATCCACAAATCAACGGTTTTCAAAAAGATTTGATCGGATTGGCAAAAACTTCAGAATTTGTATTGACCGCCGTTCAAATGACAGCGTTGTTTTCCCCCAAAAAAGTGGGCGGGGCCGTAATGTTTGCCCCGAAGTGACGTAGGTGTTACTAACCCTCATTATTATTTGTATTAAATAAATATGTCAAATGATCATGGTGTTATTAGTTAAATAGATAAATGTAGGATCTGTACCATGTTTTGTAGTATATCGGGATATCTCTTCAGCTCCACAAAACTTTATTTAAATAATATTTAAACACATATATTTGGCTTTTAAAAATATTGTGCTTTCTGCAATTTACTCATGTACAAGTCAATATTATTATTTAGCAGACTTCAATTGTAACACTTTCTAGTGTCTCTGTAATCGTGTCGGTTACTTTCTTAAGAATAGTATTTTTTATAGAGTTTTCTGACGTGCATCTAATCTCACACACAGTTCACACAACGTTATTTAAGATAATATCCAAACACATTATTTCTGAAATGTGGTCATGCACTATTCCATATTGTGATTTATTTTCTTTTTTTTACTTATTTTTTATTTGGACATCATAAGCACAATCATACAGAATTGCAACATTTACATACTTTATGTCTTACAATCTTTCTGCATCGAAAATGAGACGTTACTAGTACACCCAGCGTACACAGACTGGTCGTCGTGCAAAACCAATACAGAGATAATTGACCAAAACACTAAGTACAGCAGACAAAAAGAACAACAAGAAAACATGCATAGTCATAAATAATAACAGTTAAAGGTGGGGTAGGTAAGTTTGAGAAACCGGCTCGAGATCGCTAGAATTTTAAAATACACAACCGGAGAAAATCTGCCACTTCCTCACAGAGCCCCTCCTCCAACACACACGAACGCGCACATGACCAATGAGGGCACGAGATAAGTTTGTGCCCCGATGGAAGGCTGACAGGCAGGTAGGCGGCTAAACGGATTGGTCGTGCTTTTTACAGCGCCGCGGCTTCCACAGATGACATTTTTTAATGGATTTTTTATCAAAGCACTTCAGATATTCATTGCTATCGGGATGTTAAGAGCATTCCATGGAATATAACAAAAAGTGTATCTCGAGCCGGTTTCTGAAACTTACCTACCCCACCTTTAAGGGGAGAAAATAATATACAAATTAATCAGGATAACATGGTACGTTTAGGGGACTTGACCTTGATCATATTGTATGAAGTGTATACTTAAGCAATAGCTCACGACAGGCCGTGGTATATGGCCATTATATCACAGCTAAGGGGCGTGGTTCGGCCCGACGCGAAGCACAAAACATAGTGCGAGGTGGTTGCTATGCAACAACACTAACAGCTAGCGAACATATTAGACAGAGAGCATTGATCGATTATTTGCTATTTATTTACATTAATGTGTATGTTGCCGTTTATTGTGCACCCACTGAAAACCTGTCCAGCATCAGCAGCATGGCTTACGAGGTTACTTGTATAGGTTGAGGTTGTTCTAGGCCAGGGGTGCCCAACCTTTTTTGAACCGAGAGCTACTTTTAAAGTTGCCAGTCTGCCGAGATCTATCAGTCCAAATAGAGGCGTAGCCATTACTGACAGCCTACTACCAGGAAAATACACACTTCTACTTGTATAAAACTGACCTTTGTACGATTAATACTTCATAAAATACTGCAGATCCTTTATCTTACCTCTTTCTAATCTACACACATACAAGTATTTACTGAAGTTACACAACAGTGTTGGAGTTTATTCACACGTCACTACAGTGGGTAATGTTTTTAGGAAGCATTGAACAGTGCTGCCACAGATGACACAGGGAAAAAAGAAAAGACTCTGAACCCTTTCTTTGCCATTATATAAAAATAGTGTTGCTACAAAAGTATAAATGAGGCTTACTAATAAGACAACTCAGATCTGAAGCTACACAGGAATCTGCTGCCAAAGTGCAATAAAAAAGACAAAATTAATAGAATCAAACCCTTTTTTGTTGCATTTTAGTAGATTATAAAAAGAAATGCCTTTAAAATAGGATGCAAGCAACACTAGTTTCTTAACCTGAATTGATAATAGACTATAATCAATTTAAACAGAACAGATCTTAATGTTTGCATTCTTATACCATTGTGTACAATAATTATAATGAATAAGTTCAAACAAACTAAAACTTACAGCTGATTAATAACGGTATCTAACTTGAGTTTTTATTATATCAAAAACCTGTTGAAATGCTACTGTTATTTTTACTGTCCCCAAAAAGCGCGTCGCAGCCTCCAGGAATGCTTCTTTCACAACTTTGCCGTCTTTGAAAGACTTCATGTGTTTCGCAAGAACGTGACTAACACGTTAAGATGCTATGCCTATGGTAGCAGCCTTGCTCTTGTTGTTGGGCCTGGTGAAATGGACTGCTGTGCATTTAGCTGTCCTTTCAGGCCCCTCCCCTTTTGGAGCGTAGGGCAGAATTAGGAGGGATTTCCGTCTCGTAGCGTTTGTGCACTGTTTTGAAATGCCGCTCCTAAATTACCCTTCTTCGATAAAGCCACGCTCGCATTGCAGATGAGACAGATGGACTTTGAATTGGAATAGATACAAAAATAATCATCCTCCCACTCGGAGTGAGAATTATATATGTTTTGCTTCTGCCATAATTGCGGTCTTGTGTGTGTGCGGACTGTCACTCCTGTTGACACGAACAACGTTAGCGAACTAGTGCACACTGCCCACTGCTCACCAGCCACGCCGGCCAGCCACACATGGGGTCACGCCGGCCAATCACAAAGCTTTGATGCGTTCAAGTGCATTATTCTGGCACAGGAAGATTATGTTACAGGACATTAATTTAACGATAAAACAGAATATTGTTGTTCTATTTTTAGACACATCTCGCGATCGACTGGGAATCTCCCCGCGATCGACCGGTCGATCGCGATCGACTGGTTGGGCACCCCTGTTCTAGGCTGTTGCTTGGCGTGGCGAGAATATTGCTCGACTTTCTCCGGTCCCCGAGATCCGGCTTCCAGCAGCTCTGGAGAGAGCTTTCGCACCTGTGGCCACTAACGGTCATCATCTCTCTGCTTTGTTTCAAGACCCGCATCAGAAAGCTTTTGAATGGTGGTACTTTTCCAGTTGGTCTACCTGCTCTTCACGTAGCTCTGTATGTCGTCGCTTAGGTGCTTTTTTTTCTGGAGATAGGCACTCCTCAATCCACTCCTCCATAGTGAGACCCCCCCGGAGGTCCAAGTTAACCTTAAATATTTCCATCTGAGCTTTGTTAGTTAGTTAGTTTCGTAACAGACGTAATGTAACAGTTGTAACGGTTGTAGCTTTTCTCAGACGCGGAGGGATACTGACTTGTGAAAAGTAACTACAATTCTACCCGTGATATACGCTCATTATATCACGGCTAAGAAACAACCAGATTGCTTGATTTGACTTGTCCGTTTTATAATACACACTACGTCATTGTAGTAGCAGGGGCATTACAGGCATTTCTGATGCCGTAAGGCAGTGGTTCCCAACCTGGGGGGCGCCAAAGATCGCAGGGGGGGCGCCAGGCCTCAGATAATTTGAGGCCAAATATCATATTTAGATTTTTTTTTATTTGAATACAAATTCAAGTTAGTAGCTATTATAGGCATAAAAAGACAGACATTTATAATTCTTTCTTTAATAGAAATGTTTCTTCTGCCCGTAAAGTGTCCAAACTGGGCTTTTCTGGATAAGCGCATTTTTAAAACAGTCATTGTCCATGCCGGTTTCAGTTGGATTATTTGTCAGTTGCTCCGATCAGATCGGTCTCCTCCATTTTGTAGATTATTTACAACTTTTGAATCCACAGAAACACATCGGCAAAATCCGGCTTACTTTGAGCATGTGTTTTAAACAGTTTGATCCCTTTGTGAATTGTTTGCACTTCCGCGCCGTCCTTTAATTTCTTCATACAGCGGGAATCCAAATGAATTAATCCTGAGTCCAATAACCATCAAAGTCACTCCAATAGTGCTCCTTAATTACGCTTTCACCCTCCTTTAACAACATACTTCACATTCATCCAGTTTGTGACAGTAGTTGTAGCATTTTGAGACTTTTAAACTTTATTTACCGCTGTTGCCCCCCCCCCCCCCCCCCCCGTGTGTGTGGGGGGGGCGTAACTTCCAACAGGAGTCATTTGGGGGGGCTCTTGGGAAAAAAGGTTGGGAACCACTGCCGTAAGGCATATGTGATTTTCTCCATTTCGTATAACTCCCAAACCTTCTGGATCCAATTGTTACACATTGGAGGTTCAGGTTTTAACCATCTAAAGAATTGTATTTCTGACGTGCATCTAATATCACACACAGTTCCAAAACAATCCAGAGCCTGACCTGGAGGTGGTGGTTTGCTCCGGATACGGAAAGAACGGCGCACTGTCCGTCCTTCAGGTAAATCCTCCCACTTTTGTTGTTTAATTGCATGAGTAACTGATGAGGAATATGCATGATAAATGTCACGGCACCATCCTAAACCCTGTGGTGGTGAGGGCCGTCTGCCTCAGGTCCAGAGAAGGTGCTAAAGTGAAGTCTGGGTCTACCACAGCTGCCTCAGAGATCGAAGGAGTGGCCTGTAAACACCCCAGACACAAGCTCACAGTTCTTGTGTTATTTGTAGTGCCAGCATGTCGGGGCAAATACTGTAAAGAAATAGAGTGCCACAGTGACGCGTCCTGAAACCCGGAAGCAAGCTCCTTCCGGTTCCTTCGACAGAAACCAACGCAATCTCTCCATAGGATTTTGGAAAACAGCTGGAAATAAGGTCTGTGGTTGAGACACATTGAAGAGACGGATCACGTTTTGTTCAGCCGGATAATCTCCACGTGTCTATCCTACTTTTATCATTTTCGAATCATAAATCTAGTCGCCAGAAGCAAAATGCTAACGTTATGCTATGAACGAACTACAGCAGGGTCGTTGCTTCAACGTCACGCCGACTTCAGATCCATATTCAAACTACAGATTCTAAATGGAACAAGTTGAAGCGTTTGTTTGAACAGTCTGCAGGAGGCAGGGACTTGCTTTCAAGCAGAACAGAGTGTTTTTACGTGTTCGGCGTAATGACGTACAACGGCCTCAACAACTTCTGTAGTCCTGTTCAGCCACTTGGTAACAACCATCGTTTCTCAGACACGTCAACTATTCAGAAATCACCACTGCTGATGATTTAATGTCATAGAACAAAACGTGACCCGTCTCTTCAATGTGTCTCAACCACAGACCTTAGTTCCAGAGAGTTTCCTAAACCCTATGGAGAGATTGAATTGCTTTTTTGTCGAAGGAACCGGAAGTGGTAACATGCTAACGTACTTCCGTGTTTTAGGATGCGTCACTGTGGCCCTCTATGGTGTTGGAAGCCTGGAAGTGTACAAAGGGACAGTTTCATCCCACAGGCCATACGTCTGTTAAACACCTGAACTTCTGAAAGAACATCCATAACATTCATCTGTTTGCAACTCATATATATATCAATATTCCAATTACTTGCACTATTGTATCTGTTTAATTGTGTTGCACTGTTGGAGGAGCCTGTGACCTAAGATTTCTGTTGTACCTATATGTTATTTTATTTTATTTATTTTATTTATTTTATTTATTTTATTTATTTTATTTATTTTATTTATTTTATTTATTTTATTTATTTATTTATTTTATTTATTTTATTTATTTTATTTTATTTATTTTATTTATTTTATTTATTTATTTATTTTATTTATTTTATTTATTTTATTTATTTTATTTATTTTATTTATTTTATTTATTTTATTTATTTATTTATTTTATTTATTTTATTTATTTTATTTATTTTATTTATTTATTTATTTTATTTATTTTTTATATGTTTTTTATTGAGTCAGGCACAATGAGTTCACATTTATACAGTCAATATTTTTATTTATTTTTCCCCTTTCCCCCCCTCCCGGTCCTAGCTAGTAAATTAAATAACTAACTAAATAAAATCGATACATGTATAGGTTAAAGTAATGTAGAAGATAATATTAAATGAAAATGTATAGATAAGGGAATAAAGAATAGTAACAGTAATACTTGTACCCATATACTCACATATGTATACCCACATATTAGGGTTGCCAGAAACTGACCATGATCAAAATCGATTATTCGGCAGCCCTGGCGAATAATAATCGATTAATCGACCGACCCCCCCCCACCCCCCCCCCCCCCCCCAAAAAAATAAAAATAAATTGCATTTGCATTTCACTTCCTTTGTACTTATAAGTTCGAAGTAGTTCCACGAGGAGGAACTCTTTTTACCTGCCGCTTTGTTCATCTTTAGTCGCACGTGTGAGGGAGAGGGGGGGCGGGGGCGGTGTGTAGCGTGCTGCAGCAGCAGTCTGCTCTGCACGCAGGCTTCCTCCAAGTTTACAGTAAAACAAACTGGTGGTGTGACCAATGGCCATTTATAATTATTAATACTATTATTAGCATTAGTCTATATTTTGGTTGAAACTAAGCCAGATTTAAAAAAAAAAAAAAACATAAATAATAATAAAAAAATATATAAATAAAATCGATTTTTAAAAATAATATTCGATTATGGAGACTGTAACGAATATTCAAATAATCGAATAATCACTGGCATCCTTACCACATATACACATACACATACGTGTGTGTACATACCCACACACATGTACACATGCACACATGCACATACATACATACATGTATACAAAGACAGAACAAATAAATACAAATAAATAAATGAAAATTAATATAACAAACAGATAAAAAGAGACGCAAGGAAGAAAAGGAAAAAAAACACACACATATATTCGTAGTTCCCCCCCTTTCTTCTTAATTTAGTGTCTTAAGTTCAGCTAGTAGGCTATCATAGAGCCCCAGACAGATTCAAATAGTTTTGAGGAGCCCCTCAGGTTATATTTAATCTTCTCCAAGTTCAGGTACAACATTAAATCTTTAAGCCAGAGAGATGCTTTAGGCGGTATAGAAGATTTCCATTCTAGGAGTATTCTTCTACGTGCTAAGATAGATGCAAAGGCTATAATGTCTTTAGCTTTCCTCTTCAACATTCGGTGGCCAGGTAGTACTCTGTTTCTGCACATGGTGTCAATACCACGTCCAAGTACCTATATGTTATATTGTTGCATCGACTTGTTGTCTTGTGTCTTATCTGTCAGAGACAAACCATTATTTATTTTATTTGTATGTCACACCTTTGACCTCCTTGTGTCTATTAACCTGATCAAATGTTATATTTTGCTGCATGTACCTTTTTAAAGTTCTTAACAAACAATCTGAGGGGAATTTCTTGTTGTTTGTTTTTAACTTGTGATGTGTCATTTTGTAAAGCACTTTGAGCTGCATGTGTTGTATTTAAAGTGCTATATAAATAAAGCTTTATTGTTATTATAATATGGTGGCAAATACTGTAAATATATTGTGTTGGAAGCCTGGAAATGTACCGTGTATTGCCTCTGATTTTGATTCCTTTCTGTTCTCAGAGAAGCATCCGACCCCAGGTAGTCACTACGTTTGAGTTGCCAGGATGCCACGACATGTGGACGGTCATCTCCAATGAAGTCAAAGCTGAAGACAAAAAGGTACTTTCTTTTTAAACTTTGTTTATTGGGTTTTTTCAACAGCATACAGTTATTTTATCAGGGCATGTATTACAGGTAGGTAAACAAATCTTCACTTTATAGAAAAATAGGTAGAGTAACATGTAAATATTGCTCAACACCAGAGGCCTGTACGACGAATCCAGTTCAACAGACCCTGGATATGTCTGAGTTATCTTAACTAACCCAAAACAAACGCGCTCTCGCTAAGCGGTCCTACGACGCTGGTTATCAACTCGGTAACTCAAGCCAGCTTTGCCCTATCTAGTTATGTGCGCGTTCACATGAAAGGGGCGGGGTTAGCGACATTTGACCAATCACAAACATGGAGAAGCGCACTGACAGCGCAGCGTCATACTTCCTGAATGAAAAGTGAACTTTAATATTAGACAAATATGAAGAAGTTAAACTTTAAACATCCATGACTTAAACACTTTATCCAGGATCAAAGCCACATAGCTGCACCTGCATTACATTACATTACATTTAGCTGACGCTTTTATCCAAAGCGACTTACAATAAGTACATTCGACCAGGAAGACACAACCTTGAAGAAAACAGAATCATATAAGTACATCAGGTTTCATAGAGCCAAACATTTCAAGTGCTACTCAACTGGCTTTAGATAAGCCAGTCCTTTATTAGTATAAAAGTGCTTTGTTAATAGTTCTAACGCTCAAAGTGGAGTCGAAAGAGATGAGTTTTCAGTTTGCGCCGGAAGGTGTGTAAGCTATCTGCCGTCCTGATGTCAATGGGGAGCTCATTCCACCATTTTGGAGCCAGGACAGCAAACCCACGTGTTTTTGCTGATGGGAACTTGCAAGGTGAATACAGCTGGTACAAGAAAAAGTGTTTGCATTAACAGGTTTTTGATATCACTGCCCCGTCGAAGACACGAGTGGATCTGACTTTAATTACATTTGACTCGAGTGTTTCGTCAACTTAATAAATGTCAGTACGGCAGCACCTCCTCCCCGCGACACCCCGTCCAGTGTCCTCCAAAATGCAAAAGTTGAATCAGGAATGATTGGGAACTTGATCCTCTTAACACATTTGATTGTGTTTCTGCCTAATAACCTTTAGCTGCTGCCTTCCATCAAATCAAATAACTCTATCTTTAGACTGCCTCTTGTTTATTTTAACGTGTGACTGGAAGGCCCTATTCTGCTTTCCTGTAGTGTGTTATAAAGGTTTGTGTGCATGTAAATGGTCTGCAGAGGCTAAAATCCAGAGGGAGTTTCTATTCCACACAAGTTAGATGTTTCTCATTCTTTTCACAGGCTGCAAAAAGTGAGGATTCAGAGGACGGTGCGGACACCGGTGAGGACGGAGAAGATGGAGAGAAGGAAGAGAAGGAGAAAGAGAAACAACAGGAGGAGGAGAAGAAGACTGAGCCTCCTATAGAAGACGATAAGAAGAAACACGGCTTCCTCATTCTGAGCAGAGAGGATTCAACCATGGTACAAACACACGTCTGATGTCCAGGGACTTTAGATTTCAACAAATATCCAATCCACTTTATTTCTATAGCACATATTAAAAACAGAGGGTTTACCAAAGTGCTTCACAGCAAACATAACATTATAATAAAATATAATATTACAATAATAGATAAAAGGCACACATAATAATTAATACAAGGTACACAAAGATTATGGACAGACAATAAAAGCATAAAAATCGATAAAACATAACTCAGGCTGACTCGAAAGCGAGGGAAAAGAGGTGGGTCTTTAGGCGGGACTTAAAAGTTTGGAGGGTGGGCGACAATTTGACACGGGGGGGGGGGGGCAGGTCATTCCAGAGCCTGGGGGCTACCGCTGGTTTTAGGGACTAGCAGCAGCTGATCAGCCGACCTCAAAGCCCTTGAGGGGGTTTCAGGGTTCTTACGGTCATTAAAAACCTGGAAAAGTCATGGAAATTCAAAATGCAAATTCCAGGCCCTGGAAAAGTTTTGAAAAACAATATTTTTCCCAAAGATTTGGAAAAGTCATGGAAATGTAACTAAAGTTGCATCAAATATAATTTATATTTTATCTAATCGCCGAAATAGTAATACTATAATGATGATACATACTGTATCGTATAGTAATGAAACGTAAAATGGCATTTAACTGTCGAGGTGTTTTGCTGGTGAGAGATTGTAGTTGCTTTAGCGCGTAGAAGCTAGTAAGCCTATTGGATTTGTTAGATAGGCACAACATGTTTCAGACCTTATTTTCCTGTTCCATGTTCAAATAAACCATTTTCAGTGGAACCGCTGAGAAAGAGTCATGTTTTTGGTCATGAAAAATTAGGTGAGAAGTCATTGAAAATCATTGGTGAAAAAGTGTATGAACCCTGGGGTCGGAGATGTACTGAGGGGCCAGCCCATTAAGCGATTTAAAAACAAACAATAACATCTTAAAATGAACTCTAAAATGGACAGGAAGCCAGAATAGGTGTGATGTGGTCATGCTTGCGTGTTCCTGTAAGCCGCAGCGTTTTGTAAATAGAAGATTGATAGAAAAACAAAACCTATGTTATTTAGTTGTGATGTGGTGTTAATTGTCTGTGTGCAGATCCTGCAGACGGGGCAGGAGATCATGGAGCTGGACACCAGTGGTTTTGCTACTCAGGGTCCAACTGTGTTTGCTGGAAACATCGGTGACAACAAGTACATCATCCAAGTCTCTCCCATGGGTATTCGACTGCTGGAAGGAGGTACAAATAACGTCTAGTAATTCTGTTTGAATCCAGTATTTGAGTCCTATAGTCCATATTTTGTATGTAATACAATTCTGTTAGTAGATGATGATGCAAACATGTCAAATTGACAATATTAAAGTACGTTTATTTATATAGCATTTTTCAACACAAGGAAATTCAACGTGCTTTAGAAAAATGAAAGACATTAAGAGCATAAAACACATTAGAAACATTAAAAAGCAAAGATAATAAAACATGAATAACTCAGGCACATGAATAAAAGATGGGAATAGTTCGACTAAAAGCAGCGGCAAAAAGAAAAGTCTTCAGCCTGGATTTAAAAGCAGCGGACCTGCAGGTTTCTGGGAGCTTGCTCCAGATATTTGACGATACCCCTAACCAAATTCTCACATTCCTCTACCCCTAGTCTTCCCCTGAAGTTATAGTTATTTTGACACTTTTCTAACCTTTTTATATTCCTTTCAAACTTCCCTTTCATCCATTTTGCATCCCCAGACAACACATGTTCCTGTTTTACTCTTACCTGAACCCATCTTTGACCTTTAACCCTTATGTTGTGTTCGGGTCTCTCGTGACCCCTTTCAAGTTAAAATGATATAATAACTACGCTCTAGTTTTTTGTATCGGATCCAGGCTGCATGATATCCTCCACAACAGATATATAAACACTACAAAACTCATTTGGACAATTTTAGCCAAGTCTGAAGGTCTCTAAAAAAAAAAGTGTATCATTTGGTGTTGGGGTCTGGGGAGACCCGGCAGAATTGTCGTGGGTCACTCGAGGTCAAATTTGGCCCAATCAAGATCCATCTTTGACTTTAGACACCCCTCCCCCACCCCCTTCATACACTGTAACAATAATTGTTGGCAACATGCACCTGGTCTCCCCTCCCCCTGCCCCCCTCCCCCCACGGGAACTCCCCCTTTCTCAAAGAATATGTGCACTAACACTTGAACCTGAACAATATGTGGTGTAATCTGTTTTGGGGCCATTACATTACAGCTAGGGATGGGTACCGAGCCGCGGTATTAAACGGGCCCCGGCCGGGCTGAATTATTAAAGACCGTGGTACCGTTAAGCTCCGACGTTATCGGTCTTTTTATCGGTACTGGAGACATGTAAAAAATATGTCGTATGTATTATTGCTACACAAACATTATATTGCAGTTTTAGTTTCGCCAACTCCGTTTCTAATACGCAAAAAGACTGCAAAATGATTATTTTTGTATTTTCGCTCTCTCTCCCGCCTGCTTGCGAGGGGGTGGGGCAGTTTACACACACGCGGCTGCTAGATGCAGCAACACACACACACGGAGGAGATGGCGGAGAGAACGCGCTCCGAGGTGTGGTTAAACTTTACCTAAAGTGCAATAAGAGTTTAGCATGTGAGGGCGGTAACACGAGCAATGTGTCTAAACATTTATCAAAAGTGCTCCACATCCAGACGGAGGAATGCACCGGGTTCAACTGTCTTTCTAGCAGCTCTGTAGCTCCATCCACGAGTAACGTTTCCACGTCAGGTGTTATGTATGCTAGCAGCAACACACGGAGTTAACTCAATGATACAAACATGGGTTAATGATTAGAGGAAACTGAGTTATTTATTTGTTAAAGTTTCAGCTATTCCGTTTACAGTTCTGTCATCACATTATTTAATACGATTTGTTAAAACATTGTTGTTTCTTTTGATGTGAAATATTATGTCCATCCATCCATCCATCTTCTCCCGCTTATCCGTGGTCGGGTCGCGGGGGTAGCAGTTCCAGCAGAGAGCCCCAAACTTTCTTTTCCCTGGCGACATCAACCAGCTCTGACTGGGGGATCCCAAGGCGCTCCCAGGCCAGCGAAGAGATATAATCCCTCCACCTGGTCCTAGGTCTACCCCTTGGTCTCTTCCCAGCTGGACGTGCCTGGAACACCTCCCTAGGGAGGCGCCCAGGTGGCATCCTAACTAGGTGCCCGAACCACCTCAACTGGCTCCTTTCGACGCGAAGGAGGAGCGGCTCAACTCCGAGTCCCTCCCTGATGACCGAACTTCTCACCTTATCCCTAAGGGAGACACCAGCCACCCTGCGGAGAAAACCCATCTCGGCCGCTTGTATCCGCGATCTCGTTCTTTCGGTCATGACCCATCCTTCATGACCATAGGTGAGGGTAGGAACGAAAATGGCCCGGAAGACCGAGAGCTTTGCCTTCTGGCTCAGCTCCCTTTTCGTCACAACGGTGCGGTAAAGCGACTGCAGTACCGCTCCCGCTGCTCCGATTCTCCGGCCCATCTCACGCTCCATTGTTCCCTCACTCGAGAACAAGACCCCGAGATACTTGAACTCCTTCACTTGGGGTAAGGACTCATTCCCTACCTGGAGTGGACAGTCCATCGGTTTCCTGCTGAGAACCATGGCCTCAGATTTGGAGGTGCTGATCCTCATCCCAGCCGCTTCACACTCGGTTGCGAACCGATCCAGTGAGTGCTGAAGGTCGCAGACCGATGAAGCCATTAGAACCACATCATCTGCAAAAAGCAGTGGTGCAATCCTTAGTCCACCGAACTGCAGACCCCCTCCCCCATGACTACGCCTCGAAATCCGATCCATGTATATTACAAACAGGATTGGTGACAAAGCGCAGCCCTGGCGGAGGCCAACCCTCACCGGAAATGGGTCCGACTTACTGCCGAGGACCCGGACACAGCTCTCGCTTTGAGAGTACAGAGATTGGATGGCCCTGAGTAGAGACCCCCTCACCCCATACTCCCGCAGCACCTCCCACAGTAACTCCCTGGGAACTCGGTCATACGCCTTCTCCAAGTCTACAAAACACATGTAGACCGGATAAGCGTACTCCCAGGCCCCCTCCAGGATCCTTGCGAGAGTAAAAAGCTGATCCGTCGTTCCACGACCAGGACGGAATCCGCATTGTTCCTCCTCAATCTGAGGTTCGACAATCGGCCTGACCCTCCTTTCGAGTACCTTAGAGTAAACTTTCCCGGGGAGGCTGAGTAGTGTGATGCCTCTGTAATTGGCACACACCCTCTGATCCCCCTTTTTAAATAGGGGAACCACCACCCCGGTCTGCCACTCCTTCGGTACTGTTTCCGACTTCCACGCAACGTTGATGAGACGTGTCAACCATGACAGTCCCTCAACACCCAGAGCCTTCAGCATTTCCGGGCGGATCTCATCCACCCCCGGGGCTTTGCCACTGTGGAGTTGTTTGACGACCTCAGTGACCTCCCCCCGGGAGATTGGTGTTGATCCCCCGTCATACTCCAGCTCTGCCTCTAACATAGAGGGCGGAGTTGTCGGGTTCAGGAGTTCCTCAAAGTGTTCCTTCCAACGCCCTAACACTCCATCAGTTGAGGTCAACAACGTCCCATCCTTACTGTACACAGCTTGGATGGTTCCCTGCTTCCCCCTCCTGAGGTGTCGGACAGTTTTCCAGAACAACTTTGGTGCCGCCCGAAAGTCCTTCTCCATGTCTTCTCCGAACTTCTCCCACACCCGCTGCTTTGCCTCGGCCACGGATGAGGCTGCTGCCCTTCGGGCCTGTCGGTACCTTGCAACTGCCTCGGGAGTCCCCCGGGATAACAAATCCCTGAAGGCCTCCTTCTTCAGTCGGACGGCTTCCCTGACCACCGGTGTCCACCAGGAGGTTCGAGGGTTACCGCCCCTTGAGGCACCTAGGACCTTGAGACCACAGCTCCCCGCCGCGGCTTCGGCAATAGAGGCTTTGAACACCGACCACTCTGGTTCAATGTCCCCAACCTCCACAGGAATGCCCGAAAAGCTCCGCCGGAGGTGTGAGTTGAAGGCCTCCTGAACTTGGGCCTCCTCCAGACGTTCCCAGTTCACCCCGAACTACACGTTTGGGCTTACCAGGTCTATCCAGAGGCTTCCCCCGCCACTCGACCCAACTCACCACCAGATGGTGATCAGTTGACAACTCCGCCCCTCTCTTTACCCGAGTGTCCAAAACATACGGCCTCAGGTCCGATGATACGATAACGAAATCGATCATGGACCTTCTGCCTAGGGTGCTCTGGTACCACGTACACTTATGAGCATCCTTATGTTCGAACATGGTGTTTGTTATGGCCAATCCATGACTAGCACAGAAGTCCAGTAACAAACCACCACTCCGGTTCAGATCAGGGGGGCCGTTCCTCCCAATCACGCCCCTCCAAGTGTCTCCATCATTGCCCACATGTGCGTTGAAGTCTCCCAGCAAGATTAAAGAGTCCCCTTCAGGAGCCCCATACAGGACTCTTTCCAGGGTCTCCAAGAAGGCCGTATACTCTGAACTGCTGTTGGGTGCATAAGCACACACAACAGTCAGAGTTTTCCCCCCCATAACCCGCAGGCGTAGGGAGGCGACCCTCTCGTCCACTGGGGTAAACTCCAACAAAGAAGCACCTAACCGGGGACTTGTGAGTATCCCCACACCCGCCCGGCGCCTCACACCTTGAGCAACTCCGGAGAAGAATAGAGTCCAACCCCTATCCAGAAGTAAGGTTCCAGAGCCGACGCTGTGCGTAGAGGTGAGCCCAACCAGATCCAACTGGTAACGCTCCACCTCCCGCACAAGCTCCGGCTCCTTCCCCCCCAGAGAGGTGACGTTCCACGTCCCCAAAGCCAGCTTCTGTCGCCCGGGTCTGGTCCGTCGAGACCCTCCGCTTTCACTGCCACCCTTCTGGCAGCGCACCCGACCCCATCGCTGTTTCCCGTAGGTGGTGGGCCCGCGGGACGGAGAAGCGGAGGTGTTGCCCACGTTGCCTTTTCGGGCTGGGCCCGGCCGGGCTCCGTGGCAAGCCCGGCCACCAGACGCTCGCCGACGAGTCCTCCTTCTGGGCCTGGCTCCAGAAGGGGACCCCGGGCTTCCTCCGGGCCGGGTATCCTCACTTCTTGTATCGTCTTTCATGAGGTCTTTTGAACCAATCTTAGTCTGGCCCCTTGCCTGAGACCAATTTGCCATGGGAAACCCTACCAGGAACACAAGGTTCCAGACAACACAGCCCCCAGGTTCATCAGGGCACACAAACCTCTCTACCACGGTAAGGTGCTGGTTCTTCAGAGAGGGAAATATTATGTATTTAATTTAAATAAAAAGCAATGTTAGTTTTGTTCACAATTTGTTTAGTTAATTTTTTTTTTAAATCTCCAAAAGAACCGATAAGAGTACCGTTAAAAGACCGGACCGATAAGCGGTATCGATAAAAGTAGTAGTACCGTTAAAACCTTAACGATACCCATCCCTAATTACAACAGGATTGTACGGTTATGAATGCATTATAAGTTAGTTCTGATGTAGTTAAAACAGTATTGGATGATAGTCATTTTTTCTTTGTGTTTTGGATAATAATCTAAATCGACCGGCGAACACCATGAACGGTAACAGCTTTCCAACACAACACAAGACCTTTCACTGACCTGCTCTCTCTGTATCTTCCCTCAGTGACACAGCTCCACTTCATCCCTGTGGATTTGGGATCCCCCATAGTGCATTGCTCCGTGGCGGACCCTTACGTCGTCATCATGACCGCAGAGGGAGTCGTCACCATGTTTGCTCTGAAGACCGACTCCTACATGGGGAAAACTCACAGGCTGTCGCTGCAGAAACCACAGATCCCCACCGTGAGTTAACCCTCCTCCTCAGCAGACCTTTAAATATGCATTTCATATTAAAAATACACAAAATAATAATACATCTGGAGCAGGGTTTCCGTTAGCCGGTAATTACCGGTTTTTAGCTGGTAAAATGTAATAAAAACCGGTAAATTCAAAACTTGCCGGTCAAAATGTCCGATGCTCCTATCGATTGCCCGCCGGTCATTATCGGCCGATATTCACTCTTAATAGTTTGATCGGTGCTCTCTATAAAGGCCGATCAGGAGAGCTGGATCTGATCGATATGGACATAAACGCGAGTGAAGTATAACCGGACGTGAGAGAGAGATCAGATCAGCTGCTCCATAATCACCTGAAGCCCCGCCCACTGTTTAGTGCGCTGCATGAGAAACTGACGGGCTGTCAGGAGAGAGAGGAAAAGAGAGGATCCGTTTCTCCCGTGTTATTCTTCTTAAGTTAATGTAAACTTTTGAATAATGTACTTCATCTACTACAAGTAGTTTCTTTGAATGTAATAATGATGTTGTTTGTTGTTTGTGGAATCATTTATTGAAAAATGAATCTGAATTTTTCGATCTGTTACGATTATAAACTGAAGCAATATAAAAATGACTCCCATTAACTGAGTTTTAAACACCAGCATATCCGGTCAGAGTCCGGTGATTACCTGCTAACGGAAACTCTGCTACACAACTCTTATTATTATTATTGAAACATGACCGGTAAGTTTCAAATTTGTCCGGTAAAATAAATTCTGTTCGGACATTTGACCGGCGAGAAAAAATCCTAGCGGAAACCCTGATCTGGAGTCTACATTTAACTTTAACATGTTTAAAACCACGTCTAATTGAACAGCAATCCCGCGTGGTCACGCTGTGTGCGTACCGAGACGTCAGTGGCATGTTCACCACGGAAAACAGAGCGAACTTCTCCGTCCAAAAAGAGGACGCCGTCACTGGGAATCAGTCCGAGGAAGAGACCATCATCCATGACCTCAGGTAAGTGCATCACCTCCTCACTGACACGTACAGCCAGCCGCCACCTGCGCAGTTTATCTTACGGTGTTAAAGGTCACCTATTATGCAAAATCCTCTTCTTCATGTCTCTTCTACATCAACATGTGTCCCCTCTTCTTCATGTCCCTTCTACATCAACATGTGTCCCCTCTTCCTCATGTCTCTTCTACATCAACATGTGTCCCCTCTTCTTCATGTCCCTTCTACATCAACATGTGTCCCCTCTTCTTCATGTCTCTTCTACATCAACATGTGTCCCCTCTTCTTCATGTCTCTTCTACATCAACATGTGTCCCCTCTTCTTCATGTCTCTTCTACATCAACATGTGTCCCCTCTTCTTCATGTCCCTTCTACATCAACATGTGTCCCCTCTTCTTCATGTCTCTTCTGCATCAACATGTGTCCCCTCTTCCTCATGTCCCTTCTACATCAACATGTGTCCCCTCTTCTTCATGTCCCTTCTACATCAACATGTGTCCCCTCTTCTTCATGTCTCTTCTACATCAACATGTGTCCCCTCTTCTTCATGTCTCTTCTACATCAACATGTGTCCCCTCTTCTCCATGTCTCTTCTACATCAACATGTGTCCCCTCTTCTTCATGTCTCTTCTACATCAACATGTGTCCCCTCTTCTTCATGTCTCTTCTACACCAACATGTGTCCCCTCTTCTTCATGTCTCTTCTACATCAACATGTGTCCCCTCTTCTTCATGTCTCTTCTACATCAACATGTGTCCCCTCTTCTTCATGTCTCTTCTACATCAACATGTGTCCCCTCTTCTTCATGTCTCTTCTACATCAACATGTGTCCCCTCTTCTTCATGTCTCTTCTACATCAACATGTGTCCCCTCTTCTTCATGTCTCTTCTACATCAACATGTGTCCCCTCTTCTTCATGTCTCTTCTACATCAACATGTGTCCCCTCTTCTTCATGTCTCTTCTACATCAACATGTGTCCCCTCTTCTTCATGTCTCTTCTACATCAACATGTGTCCCCTCTTCTTCATGTCTCTTCTACATCAACATGTGTCCCCTCTTCTTCATGTCTCTTCTACATCAACATGTGTCCCCTCTTCTTCATGTCTCTTCTACATCAACATGTGTCCCCTCTTCTTCATGTCTCTTCTACATCAACATGTGTCCCCTCTTCTTCATGTCTCTTCTACATCAACATGTGTCCCCTCTTCTTCATGTCTCTTCTACATCAACATGTGTCCCCTCTTCTTCATGTCTCTTCTACATCAACATGTGTCCCCTCTTCTTCATGTCCTCTTCTACATCAACATGTGTCCCCTCTTCTCATGTCTCTTCTACATCAACATGTGTCCCCTCTTCTTCATGTCTCTTCTACATCAACATGTGTCCCCTCTTCTTCATGTCTCTTCTACATCAACATGTGTCCCCTCTTCTTCATGTCTCTTCTACATCAACATGTGTCCCCTCTTCTTCATGTCTCTTCTACATCAACATGTGTCCCCTCTTCTTCATGTCTCTTCTACATCAACATGTGTCCCCTCTTCTTCAGTCTCTTCTAACATGTCTCTTCTATATCACATGTGTCCCCTCTTCTTCATGTCTCTTCTACATCAACATGTGGTCCCCTCTTCTTCATGTCTCTTCTACATCAACATGTGTCCCCTCTTCTTCATGTCTCTTCTACATCAACATGTGTCCCCTCTGTGGAAAGAGACTCTGAAGTTTCAGGAACAAAGATTCTCTCTCTTTTTGATCCATTTCTATAAAAACCTGTCTGAAAATGAGCTGATCAGATTTTGGCCACTTTGTGATGTCATAACGATGTTTTGGCTTGTGTAACCATTAGCCAATCAGCAACCAAGGTAACCCCCCCCCCCCCTACCTTATCACCTGAATCTCCTCCTAGAGCACCATTGTGTTCTGTCCCCTCTCCTGTAGTGTGTTATACAGGTTTTAGTGCATGTAAATGGCAGACTTTTTCTCAAAATCTTGACTTTTTTGCAAAATCTCAAAATTCTGTCATTTTCTCAAAATTCTGACATTTTCTCAAAAATTCAGATTTTTTCTCAAAATTCTGACTTTGTAACCAAATGTCTCTCAGAGGGGCGTGGGGAGGGGCTCCTTATTTTCATCTAAAGTAACAGACAGAGAATCAGTACTTTGGAAACAGGGCTGAAACAGAGGGGATTATGGGTAATGCTGCAATGATTTGTTTGGTGTTTCAGCCAATCAGAGACAGGCTCTGTATATATCTGAGACCTGTGATATATTGATTAAGAGCAGTATAACAGGGGACCTTTAAATGTGTGTGTGTACAGTAGCAACTTAGTGGATGACGAGGAGGAGATGCTGTACGGAGACTCAAACGCCAGCGCTGCGCATGGAAGAGATGAAATGGGACGCAGCTACGGGATTCACGGGATTTATGGAAGCGACGGGCAAGGAAAAACAGAACCGAGCCACTGGTGCTTCATCTGCAGGGAGAATGGAGTGATGGAGGTACGAGGAATATGATGCATATTAAGAATATATGTGACCTGCTTTATCAAAATCAAATGGATGCAGAGACTTATTTTGAGATAAATGTGGATTTATGTTTTGTGGGACTTGCTTGATTGAACGGGTAAACAAACCTTGGCTTTTTTTTTTATATTAATCTGTTAACGCCATATTCAGATGTTATTTTCAATTTTTTTTTAAGCTTGTAAAGACAGGATGACAAGATCCTAATTAGCCGCTCAGCCATCTTTCGATACGTCTCACTGAAATGATAAATGATAGAATCACGATATGTCGTTTTAATCTGATCACAAATATAAACAAGAATATCAAAATAGTATCGCTGAACACAGATAATAAATACAGCGCTGCTAACACTTGTATGACGACGAGCGGCAAATGGAGCAACTTATGGCGCATTTCCACTGCAGCGGGTAGCCCCGTTTAAGTGTCCTTAATCGTCCTCAAGCGGCCAGGCCAGTTTTTGGTGGCCTTTCCATATAGCCTAGTACCGGCTAGCGGGTACTCTTCCCCTCTTTTTCCGGCCCCATAAAATCGTGGTTCTATCAGACCAGGGCCAGAGCTGAACTAGTGACGTCAACACTCTCGACTGCTGATTGGTCAGAGAGAATCGTCACAAGATCGCGCGCGAGATCATCCCTAGCGTCGCATATATATTTAGAAGCAAGCTTGCAGCATTTTTATAAACAGCATTTTTGTAAACAGATGAGCTACAAAAATGGCAACGTCAAAGAAAAGCACACCGTGGTCGACCGAGGAAGGTGACGACGTTCCTACATCTCATTGGGGATGATAAAATCCAGCGGGAGCTCGACGGAACAACTCGAAATGTGAAAGTTTTCCAGGATGTCTGCACAGATGCCCCGCCTACACAGCGTTGCTACCCCAGGTCCTAAACTGTAATGGGAATGCGCCACGGCCTCGGACGGCCAGCGAGGCAGCCCGAGGCCTGAGCGAGGACGCTTAGGGACGCTTA
>NW_022990247.1:0-28372 GCF_902827175.1 Gymnodraco acuticeps | reverse complement strand
CACACACACACACACACACACACACACACACACACACACACACACACACACACACACCACACACACACACACACACACACACACACACACACACACACACACACACACACACACACCCACACACACACACAACCACACACACACACACACACACACACACACACACACACACACACACACACACACACACACACACACACACACACACACACACACAACACACACACACCACACACACACACACACCACACACACCCACACACACACACACACACACACACTTGAGAGCAGCAGACGTGCCCTCAGTGTAAAGCGGAGACCCTCCCCTCTGAGCCGGAGTAAATTGAGAAGGGGTTTACATCCTCCTGGAGATATGGGTCGCCTACATCTGCAGAACAGGAATATGAACATGGCTGGGAGGATTTCATGATTCGCTCCAAAGGGGGGGGGGGGGGGGGGTGGGGGGGGGGGGGTAGAGGTCAGAAGACTGTTTCAATGTTACGGCTGTGAGGTGAACGAGGAGCTGAAACGACACAATGAAAGATTCTGCACGACTACACGGACTGCAATGCTCAGTATGTGGGAATAAAGAGGGTCTTTGTCTAGATCGATCGAGACATGAATACAACTTCTATTAAATGCAATGATTTTGTGGATCGGAAACAGACCGACTATTAGGCGTTGAATCTGAAGGTTGATTTAACTCCAACTAAAATGACAAGCATGCAGCACATGGTGCACGATTCATGCAGCATCGATGCACTACATAAATAGCTGTAAAAGTGATGAGATGTGTTTACGTTCCTTAAACTAAAACTACCCCGGATAAAAACGACTGAAATGTGGCTGAAAATATAAAACGTTTCGTCCACATTTACTCTAATGTTGCAGATTACATTTACAGACATACCTTGGCTTTCGAGAAGCCGGTGTTCCTTCACCAACAGTACGCATGCCAGGGAAGCAACTAATGATTATTTCCTCATTGAGTCCATTAGTCCATACAATGGTGATAAATGTGCATCCTAGTTTCTCAAAGTCTGTAAATGTCTTATAAATCATTCATGCAAACATTACAGAACATGTTTTATGCAAACACACATGACGGTGGAACTACGCTGGATACTTCTCACTATTCAGATTTTCTTTATCCATTAGATGCAGAACATACCGGTAGTGGCTCCTCTGAAGGTCACCATGAAGGTCACCAGAGGCCTGTACGACGAAGCTGGTTCAACCTAACCTGG
This sequence comes from Gymnodraco acuticeps, assembly GCF_902827175.1. NCBI lineage: Eukaryota > Metazoa > Chordata > Actinopteri > Perciformes > Bathydraconidae > Gymnodraco > Gymnodraco acuticeps. Next base: position 27,125 of record NW_022990247.1, on the reverse strand, counting down.
ATATGTTTGAGTTAGGCGGTTGGCCTAATCCAAAACATACGCGCTCTCGCTAAGCGGTCCTACGACGCGGGTTATCAAGTGGATCGCTCAAGCCAGCCGTGTCCTATCTAGCTAGGTGTTCACATGAGAGGGGTGGTATCTGGAGCATTCGACCAATCACAGACATGGAGAAGCGCACTGACAGCGCAGCGTCATACTTCCTGAATGAAAAGTGAACTATAATATTAGACATATGAAGAAGTTAAACTTTAAACATCCATGACTTAAACACTTGATCCAGGATCAAAGCCACAGAGCTGCACCTGCAAGGTGAACACAGCTGGGAACAGAACAAGTGTTTGAATGCGTACATTAACAGCTTTATGATATCACTGCCCGTCTAAGACACCATCTGACTTTCATTACATTTGACTCCAGTGTTTCCTCAACTTAATGTGTTGCTTCAAATAATGCTTCTGCATCCAGTCTGTGACGCTGTGAGTGTTGCACGGCCAGATACGGCTCAGCTGACTCAGATCAGGAGATGATACATTATGAAGTGATATGGACTGTACTTAATGTGACTCTGATCCGGTTACTTATGTTGTGGCAGATATTTCAGTAAGCTTTCTTAACGCTAATGTTATAATAGTCAGATTGCTCTGAAGATGGAGCTGATATTCTATTCATGTTCACGTTCACACAGTCGCTGATTGTTGCCGGCCGTCTTTCCTGCGACGGCAGCTTTTCTGTATTTCCTTTCTCCTGTAATATGACTTGATCGCTTTAAACTCCACACTGAGCTCTGATTGGTCAGCAGGCGGTGCTTTCACTGAGTTGATCTCTTAGCCTGCAACCTAACCTGCTCCGGAGCAGGTTAGCCGCTCAGCATCAGTTACCATGGAGATCTAGCCGCTAAAAGAGAACCAGCTTCGTAGGACCGGAAACCCAGAGTTACCTGAAGTTAGCCGCTAAGAGAACATCCGGCTTCGTGGTATACCCCCCAGGGCTTTGAAGGTTATCTGTAGGAGTCTGAGGTGTGTGTTTTTGTTCAGAATACTTAGTGCGTAGTATACCCCTAGTCTAGAGTCTGAGGTGTGTGTTTTTGTTCAGAATACCTGCAGAGGTGAGGTGTGTTCTCCTTGTTTCCCTGCCTGGATCAATATCTCTGCTGCATTGAGTGCCTGTGACGCAGGTGTTGTTGTTGTTGTGTTGTTGTTAGACGCTTTTATCCAAAGCGACTTACATACATGTGGACAATCCCCACAGGAGCACTTTGGGGTGAAGTGACTCAGGGACACAACGACATGCTGACTGCAGTGGGACTCGAACTTGCTATCCCCTGATTCAAAGTCCAGCACACTACCCACTGAGCCACAGCCTCCCTCTGCAGCTCTGTGAGACTGCTGTGCAACCACCTCAGGGTTGTTTTAGACAACATGGTGCAAACAAAGGATGCAGCCAGCTATTGTTTTCATTGTGGAGCGATCGATTCGATTCGAGCATCATGTCAGGGAAAAGTGGAAAATGTCAGTTTTTGCGCCACGTTTTGGTTTTTGATGCAAACATTTCAGAAAATGCAATTTCAGACTCAAATATGGAGATTTTCTGCTTTTCTCTATTTAAAAATTGTATTAAAGTGAATATTTCTGGGATTTGGACTAAACAAGACATTTACAGATACACCGTGGATTCTGAGAAGCTGAGATGGACTTTTTTCATTATTTCTTGACATTATCGTTAGTTGCAACCGTCTCAGTGTTCCTTCATCCAACATGCCACTAATCCTTATCCTTATCATTCAGTCATCCATTAGTCCATAACATGTCAGAATGTTAATCTTAGCGTCACAATTAGAAGTTCTTTCATGTAAAATGCAACAAAACGCAGTTCTCAGACTCTCACACATAGAGATTGGCTGCCTTTCTCTCTTTGTATTGTATTAAAGGGAATACCTCTGGGACTAAACAAGACATTTACAGATATTACAGATATACCGTGGAATTTGAGAAGCTAAGGACTTTTCACTATTTCTTGACATTTATTGTTACTTTGCAACCGTCTAAGTGTCATCGATTAGTCCATAACATGTCAGACACAGGGAAACATATCCTAGTTTCTCAAAGTCTGTAAATGTCTTATAAATCCTTCATGCAAACATTATAGAACATGTTTTATGCAAACATGTCAAAAATGAGCCTCTCAGATGTGGAGATCTGCTGCTTTTCTCTGTCTCATATCAAGTAAAGACATTACAGTGGACTTTGAGGAACTGGGAAGAAAACGCTCCACGATTTTCTGACTTGTTATCCTTTAAATAAAGAAAATAATGGTTGGTTGCAGCAACAGGTCAGTGAGCATCTGTGTGAACACACACACACACACACACACACACACACACACACACACACACACACACACACACACACACACACACACACACACACACACACACACACACACACACACACACACACACACACACACACACACACACACACACACACACACACACACACACACACACACACACACACACACACACACACACACACACACACACACACACACACACCACACACACACACACACACACCACACACACACACACACACACACACACACACACACACACACACACACACACACACACACACACACACACACACACACACACGACCATTAATCACAAGCAACCCAGTTCTCTTTCCTTCTCATGTGCTCCTGCAGCCTGTATTTGTGTTGCATGGTGCAGAGGTCGCATAGAGGTCGCATAGAGGTCGCATGGTGCAGAGGTCGCATGGTGCAGAGGTGGCATGGTGCAGAGGTCGCATGGTGCAGAGGTGGCATGGTGCAGAGGTCGCATAGAGGTCGCATGGTGCAGAGGTGGCATGGTGCAGAGGTCGCATGGTGCAGAGGTCGCATAGAGGTCGCATGGTGCAGAGGTGGCATGGTGCAGAGGTCGCATAGAGGTCGCAAAGAGGTCGCATAGAGGTCGCATGGTGCAGAGGTGAAAAAGGACACACAGATGTGCATTCACTCCGAGGGTTAACACACATCAGCACGAGAAACCAGTTCAAACCAGTCGAATGAATCCATCAAACATCCAGTGCAATCAGATAGGATGCTAACAAAGCCATGTTTTAGTTTGTTTGTCTGACTGTCAGCAGGATTACAGAACAACTACTCGTATGATTTAAATGAAACTTAGTGGAGGCGTGAAGTACGGGACAACGAAGAATCAATGACATTTTGGAGCGATTCTGAATCACGACGCAGAAACAGGAAGTACTTTTCTATGGACACGGCCTTGACGGATTTCTACACTTTTGAAGCGCATTTGTGGTTCGTACGGTGGAGCAACACTTTACAAGGGACTCCAGTATTTTGGGTTTACTCAAATGAATACACTCTGAGATAGGGTTTGTTTTGCAAGTGTATTAATCCTTCATAGGGCAGTCCCTTTTTTGCATTTCTGTCATCGTGTTCAAACCTGATTTTCTATAGAAGGTTCAGAAAACGACATTCAGTTCAGTGAAAAGCATGGAAACAGAAAGTCTGGACTCACCCAGGTAGAGCGAAGCGTTCTCCTTCTTCACGTTGTCGTCCAGGTACGTGGGTCCCAGGGTGTAGATGGGCGTTGACCCCATGCCCACCAGGATCTGAGCCACGATGAACAGAGTGACGTACAGATTGTGCTCGTTTCCCTCTTGATCTCTGGGGCACGACCCCGCGTCCATTTCTCTCCCGGTGCCGTTAAGCCCACTCTGACACAGGCCTCCCCTCCCCATGGAAGAGTTCATCTCCTGGATCTGATAGGGCGGAGAGATGAAGTGCGGCAGGGAGAATAAAGCCGCCCCCACCGCGATGATAACGCCGCCCACAGCGAGCCAGCGGGGTCTCTGACCTCGACCCCCGAAATAAGAGATGAAGACCACCACCAGGAGGCTGCCGATGTCGAAGCAGCTGACGAGGAGACCGGATTCAGAGCTCCTGAGGCTGTACCTGTTGAGTTGAGTAATTAAAACGAAAGTTAAAGATCTCCTATCATGCAAAATCCACTTCCTCATGTCTCTATAAAAACCTGTCTGAAAACGAGCTGATCAGATTTTGGCCACTTGATGATGTCATAACGATGTGTTGTCTTGTGTAACCATTAGCCAATCAGCAACCAAGGTAACCCCCCCCCCCCCCCCCCCCCCTTATAACCTGAACCTCCTCCTAAAGCTCCATTGAGTTCTTTGTAACCAAACCTCTCTCAGAGGGGCGTGGGGAGGGGCTCCTTATTTTCATCTAAAGTAACAGACAGAGAATCAGCACTTTGGAAACAGGGCTGAAACAGAGGGGATTATGGGTAATGCTGCAATGATCTGTCTGGTGTTTCAGCCAATCAGAGACAGGCTCTGGATATATCTGAGACCTGTGATATAGTGATGAAGAAGAGGATGATAGGAGACCTTTAACAGAGCTTAGGTGTTTAGTTTATATACACGACTCCAACATACCTTTTCTCGATGGTGGTGATGACGCTGCTCAGGTATCCGGACACCATCAGTGATTGGATGAAGGTCAGGTAGCACATGCAGAACAGGAAGCAGCGTGAATCCCTCAGAATGACCCGAACATATTTTCTAACCGGGGTGCAGATGAGGCGACTGAGGGAGAATCCCAGGTTCTTTTTTTTACCCGGTGCAGAGCTACTTAACCCCAACATGCTGGAGGCAGACGGGGAGAAGTCCGTCCTGGAAGAGGGGGTCTCCGGGGTCCTTAAATGGAAATCTGCACTTTCCTCCAGGGCCACACAGGTGTCGTTCAGGATGGGAAGGCTCCAAGACTTTTTGAAGCTAGTTTCCGGCTCCAAATACTGATCCTGAAGCTCCCGGATCTCCAGAGACTCGGACAGATCGCTGCCGGCCTCATCGTTATCCGAAGAAGTCATGGTGCAAGTTTAGGGCTCAAAAACTAGGGTCACATGGGGAGAAAAGACCCTGGGAATGAGAGCCTCTAATTATCAGCATGCTCTTTCCCACATTACAGCTCCAGTGATGATGCTATGAAGTGAATTCTCTGGAATAACTAGCCTATAGGATACAAAAAGCATCTGTGTGTACACTGTGCCCCTCCCATTGATGGCGCTTTGTTAGAAAGCTTGAAACTACTGTTTAAACATCTGCATTTCACCATGGGGATTAATACATGTCCATCTTATCTTATCAGCATGCTCGTTCCCACTTTACAGCTCAACGAGTGCAGCCAGTAATGACGCTATGATGTGAGTTCTCTAACATAACCAGCCTATAGGATGTAAAAAGCATCTGTGTGCACACTGCCCCCCTCCCATGTAGATTTTATGGCTCTTTGTTAGAAAGCTTCATTCATATCCAGGGACTTTGTGTCTCGTGCAGCATCCTAGAAAAAGGACAAAAACAGGAATTAAAATCTGTCAAAAACCCCATACCCTAACCCTCATATTAATAATGCACATAATGCTTTTGAACAAGTTTTCTAATCCAAAAATACCTCTTGTTGAACCTGCACAGCTCGCCACGTTGAATATAGGATTTGTCATGTTATATTTGACTGTAAAAGTACTCTTTTTGCTTCTTTCTTTAAAAAAAAATCCTCATATGTGTCAAATTAAATCGATTCTGACTCCTGCTATCTAGACATACATGCACTCTGGGTTAAACGGGGACACTTTATATCGCTAAATTGCTATAAACTAGTTAATAAGCCACTAAATAAGATGAAACAATGAGCCACAGGAGGAGGGTTAGTGCTAAATAACAGCAGCTTTCCTTTGTCAAACACACAGCTGAGAACAAAAGGAGCACGCTGTGCACAAACCCCTCGTGCAGGACTTTGGGAATAAAAACAAGAGCCGGATTAAACCCCGATCTTTTACCCTTAATAAAGCGACAGGAATGACGTCACTCAGGTAAAGAGGTGACAGGTATTTTTGGGTGATAATTGAGAGAAAGGGTTACTCACTGAGGACAGGAGGTAGCTGTTGTTCTGCAGGAGAGAAGCTCTGAATGACTGCAACTATGGTGGTGCGTTCAGGGGCTGTAGGAAATATTACAAATCATGGAAAAATGTGCTGAATGTGCATATTTGTACTCACTTTAAACAGTGTGTATAAGTTAAGCTTGCACATAGGAGACATTTGTCATTATTGCATATATATTTAGTTGTTTTTGTGTCATTTTAGACATGTTTGGATGCGTATTTGAATCCAATATTTAGCCAAATGGTCGTATTTTATTATGAATAATCACATATTTCAATGATATAGTTATTAAAACGAGAAAGCATCATATCCATATGTGTAGGGGAAAACAGAAAGCCTACATTTATGAGTACAACATATTTTACATTTATTCCATGATTACATAAACATTTTCAACATCTATGAAAAACAAGAAAACATGAAAGCTATAGAATAAATCAACTTTGACGATTTTTTAACCATTATTATAATAGTTATCATCAATAATATCACATTTGCAGACTAACCATACTCTTTCCACGTTTAGCACTGTAAATCCGTAACTATTAAAAGGCCCCTGAATGCATCATAATTCGGGGTGAATGTTTTCACACGAGCGTGGATGGGATTTGTAGTTTCTTTCGTGAGTCTCACTCTCGTTCAGCTTCTTAATATAACTTTATTTAAACTGACCTGAGTAACACAGAGTCTCCAAGCCACGAGACACACAGAATACGTGTTGAAATATTAATGTGTTCAAATTTTCATTCAGTTAATTTGGATTACAACATTTTAAATTATACATGTACCAGCATGCTTTGCGGTCCATATGGTGCTTGTTGAGTGACGCCAGCCGGACAGCTGGCTCTGCGGCTGTCACTCAATGATCATACAACGTGATTTATTGAAATACTATAACTCAGTCATCGATAAAAACTCATTACATTGAACAGGAATAACTCTAACTACATTAAAGGAATATAAACATTGTTGAATTCAAGATAATCTTTATGAAATGTTAACAAATGAAGATTAAACTATAGATTAATAATCAGGATTTCTTTCTGATAGCCATTGCAACACAACTGACTACATTTATCAAATAAAACACGATATATCATATGGTTTAAGAAGATTCATTATACACACATCACTTAACCCAACATACTATTGACTGGTCCAACACTCACATTATGACACACTTTCCTGTGCATTTAATAGCACATTCTCCGACACCAGTGGTTCCCAACCTGGGGGGCGCCAAAGATCACAGGGGGGGCGCCAAAGATCACAGGGGGGGCGCCAAAGATCACAGGGGGGGCGCCAAAGATCACAGGGGGGGCGCCCGCCCTCAGATGATTTGAGGCCAAATATCATATTTAGACTATTTTTTTTACATATAATTGTAACGCAATACATGATTGTCACTAAAAGCCTTGTCTCTACATTACAATAAAGTATACAAAATAATTGATTAATTAATTTTAATAAAAATTCAAGTTAGTATTAAAGGCATAAAAAGACAGAAATGTATAATTATTTCTATAGAAATGTTTCTTCTGCCGTTAAGTGTCCAAACCAGGCTTGTCTGTATAAACGCATTTTTAAAAACAGTCATTGTCCATGCCGGCTTCAGTTGGATTATTTGTCACAGTCGCTCCGATTATTTACGACTTTTGAATCCACAGAAACACATCGGCAAAATCCGGCTTACTTTGAGCATGTGTTTTAAACCGTTTAATCTCTTTGTGAATTGTTTCCACTTCCGCCGTCCTTTAATTTCTTCATTCAGCGGGAATCCAAATGAATTAATCCATAACCATCAAAGTCGCTCCAATAGTGCTCCTTGATTACGCTTTCGTCCTCCTTTAACAACATACTTCACATTCATCCAGTTTGTGACAGTAGTTGTAGCTTTTGAGACTTTGAAAGCTTAATTACCGCTGTTGCCCCCCCCCCCCTTGTGTGTGTGTGTGTGGGTGTGTGTGTGTGTGTGTGTCTATCTGTCTGTGTGTGTGTGTGTGTGGGGGGGGGGAGCAACTTCCAATAGGAGTCATTTGGGGGGGCTCTGGGAAAAAAGGTTGGGGACCCCTGTCCTACACCATGTGTGTATTTAATTATGCATGCACTTATCAATCATGGACATGTACATCTGTGGAAGTCAAATGTGTAAATGTTGATTTGGTTTCCGTCTTGTTTTCACACATGAATCACCTTGCTCTTTGCTTGTTGACTCTGGAGCAGCTTCAGCAGCTTGCTCCCTGTGGCATCCTGTCTCAATAAAGCAAACCATTATGAAAGTGTCTGATTTCATATTTACGTATAAATGGATTATATTTGAATGTTTAGAAGGTTGAATATAACTGAGAGGAGATCCTGACGCTGAAGACTGTCTGTCAGAGGGATGGATGACTTTCTCCAAGGTCATTCATGATCCTCCTCTTCCTCCTCTTCCTCCTTTGTGTGACACATATGCATAAAGTTGGATTTGTAATGAGGTAATTGGACGATCTTTGCATTATCAGAGGGTTAGAAGAAGAGCAGATTGTTGCCATTCATTCAGAAAGTGAGTTAGGAAGAGGAAGAGGAAGAGGAAGAGGAAGAGGAAGAGGAAGAGGAAGAGGAAGAGGAAGAGGAAGAGGAAGAGGTTCCATCTGCAGCAGAACAACTGGAGAAAGTGAAGGAGATTAGATCCAAAGCTTTCCTTCATTTCTAAATGTCTCCCAGTCTTTGCTGCACACACACACACACACACACACACACACACACACACACACACACACACACAGACAGATAGACACACACACACACACACACACACGCACACACACACAGACAGACACACACACACACACACACAGACAGATAGACACACACACACACAGACAGACACACACACACACAGACACACACACACACACACACACACACTCTTATTGGATCTGAACTGTGTATCACTTATTCACACTGAAATATCACTGACGGAAATATTCAGACGCATGGAAATAATCTGCAGAGGAAGATGAGAACAGAGACTCAAAATAACTGCTTTCTTCACTTTCGGTAAATTAGATCAAAGACTCGCTCTGATGATGATCATTGATTTCAACCGGGGCGTTTCTTAGTTAGTGTTTTATTTGTGTGAAACCAGGCGCGAGAGGTTTCCTTTGTTTTCATATCGAATACAAAATATCTTGACGGCGTCCCGGACAGAGAGGCGCACTGATTTAAAAACTGAGCTACGACAGAGTGATGCAGCGGCTCCCTCTGGTGTTGAAGGTGTGTGTGTGTGTGTGTGTGTGTGTGTGTGTGTGTGTGTGTGTGCGTGGGTGTGTGTGTGTGTGTGTGGGTGTGTGTGTGTGGTGTGTGTGTGTGTGGGTGTGTGTGTGTGTGTCTGTGTGTCTGTGTGTGTCTGTGTGTGTGTCTGTCTGTCTGTGTGTGTGTGTGAGTGTGTGTGTGTGTGTGTGTGTGTGTGTGTGTGTGTGTGTCTCTGTGTGTGTGTGTGTGTGTGTGTGTGTGTGTGTGTGTCTGTCTGTGTGTGTCTGTGTGTCTGTCTGTCTGTCTGTGTGTGTGTGTGTGTGTGTGTGTGTGTGTGTGTGTGTGTGCTTGTGTGTGAGTGTGTGTATGAGTGTGTGTGTGTTTTTGTGTGAGTGTGTGTATGAGTGTGTGTGTGTTTTTGTGTGTGTGTGTGTGTGTGTGCTTGTGTGTGTTTGTGTGTGAGTGTGTGTACCTCAATGAGTGTGTGTGTGTGTGTGTGTGTGTGTGAATGTGTGTGTGTGTGTGTGTGTGTGTGTGTGTGTGTGTGCCTGTGTGTGTGCGTGTGCGTGTGTGTGTGTGCGTGCGTGTGTGTGTGTGTGTGTGTGTGTGTGTGTGTGTGTGTGGTGTGTGTGTGTGTGGTGTGTGTTGTGTGTGTGTGTGTGTGGTGTGTGTGTGTCTGTGTGTGTGTGTGTGTGGTGTGTGTGTGTGTGTGTGTGTCGTGTCTGTGTGTGTGTTGTGTGTGTGTGTGTGTGTGTGTGTGTGTGTGTGTCCAGCAGGTGGCGCTGAGTCCCCTCAAACAGACACTGATGGATCAACACATGTTCACAATAGGCTTTAAATGAAGGTTATTTTCGTTATTGATTTTAAATTCTCAATATCAGTCAGGTCTCATCAGATTGATGAATTTAACTCAAACATCAATCAGCTTTATTTACATGGCATCATGAGGTAAACTTAAAGCATATTGTTATTTGCATGTGTTGTTGTTGTTGTTGTTGTTGTTGTTGCTCTGTACAAAGCACCTTTTCAATGATGTGAGTTTCTCTCACAACACATTGAGTTGCATTCATTTGAAACATCTTACAAGTTACTTCATGTTGTGAACGTGCAATAGAGCGGTGTAGCGCCCTGTAACCCAGAGCTTTCCTCATTTAATGAACATATAAAGAGAAACACAATCTACACAATATCTTGTTTTTTATTACTGAACATATTTTATTACAATTTAATTAATATTTTTAACAATTTTTTTGTTATTATAGTTTTCTATCTGTTTTTTTTAATATATGTAACTTGATGCATCACAACATCAAGTAACATTCCTCGTACATGTCACCTGGTGATAAACCGGATTCTAAACTGGCAACAAAATCATTTGTGTCCCCTTTAAAACATGTCATGGTTTATATTCCTTCAATTTCTCTTCCTTTTCTCTGTCTGTAACAAAGACATCTTTCCTCCTGTCGGCGCATGAATAATGATACCTCCTCTTCCTCCTCCTCTTCCTCCTCTTCCTCACCCCCATAGCCCTGCCCCCCCCCTGCTCCCACACTCTTCCTGTTAACCATCGCAACTTTATTGACATTACAGGAATCACTAATGAAACACTGTCTGATTCTCTCTGTGCGGCTATTAAAGGAAATCACACAGAACACATCTGCAGACAGAAATAAACTGCCAACACACACACACACACACACAGACACCAGTCACACACACACACACCACACACACACAGACACCAGTCACACACACACACACACACACACACACACACACACCAGTCACACACACACACACCAGTCACACATACACACCAGTCACACACACACCAGTCACACACACACACCAGTCACACACACACACACAGACACCAGTCACACACACACACACACCAGTCACACACACACACACACACACACACACACACTAGTCACACACACACTCACACACACACACACACCAGTCACACACACACACACACACACTCACACCCACACCCACACACACACACGTGCACACACGCACACCAGTCACACACACACACACACACACACACACACACACTAGTCACACACACACTCACACACACACACACACCAGTCACACACACACACACACACACTCACCACCCACACTCACACACACACACACACACCACACACACCCCACACACACACACCAGTCCACCACACACACACACCCACACACACTCACACCACACATCACCCACACACACACACACACACACACCTCACACACACCACACACACACACACACCCTCTTCCTGTATGTGGCCTTGGCCAACATACTGTATGCAACATGTAACATACGGGAAAACGCAGCAATGACAGAGGTGTGTGTGTGTGTGTGTGTGTGTGTGCGCGTGTGTGTGTGTGTGTGTGACTGGTGTGCGTGTGTGCACGTGTGTGTGTGTGTGTGACTGGAAGTGCCGTGATGAGTTCAGGCTCTCACCACCTCCAGGAATGCACCACCTTTTATGAGGACGTCCAATCAGTGCTTATGGTAAATAAAGTCAATAACAACAATAAGTGCATGCCATGTTCCCTGAGAGCTGGAAGTCTGCTCTTCATGTACTTTTATGCGACAAACTTGATTCGATGTCCCAAATATCTGTAAAACACTCCAGAAAACACATAAAGCACTTGTTTCCAGCGCCAACATCGTTCTGCCAGACTTACATGAACCGATACAGAGACATGAAGAAATGGACCATGCATCTGATTTGAACACATTGGTGTCAATAAAGCTAAGTGTGGGGCTCTTTCTGAGCACCAGTCAGCTGTCATGCAGAAGAGAAAGTATGTTTTATATTTACAGCCATGGTAGAAACTCAGAGATCATAAAGACGACCAGACGCCAGCAGCCTGCAACTCACAACGAGAAATAAGTTCAGTTCTGCTTTAAAAGGTGTCAGACAATCAATACATATGTTTCCATTACTGTATTTACAAGTCTTGTTCTACGAAGTTCATATAAACTATGTTCTGGTGGATCAGTGGGGACGAAACTGAAGTACGAGCTGTTCGAAGAGTTAACAGACGTGCTTCTCAATCAATGTTTATTTATAGCCCAATATCACAAATGTTACATTCGTCTCAGTGGACTTCAGTTTGTACAGAATATCAGTATGACAATACGACACCCTCTGTCCTTAGACCCTCTGTCCTCAGACCCTCTGTCCTTAGACCCTCTGTCCTCAGACCCTCTGTCCTCAGACCCTCTGTCCTTAGACCCTCTGTCCTCAGACCCTCTGTCCTTAGACCCTCTGTCCTCAGACCCTCTGTCCTCAGACCCTCTGTCCTTAGACCCTCTGTCCTTAGACCCTCACATCGTACAAGGAAAAACTTCCGGAGAAAACCCACAGTTTAAAGGGAACATGGGAGAAACCTCAGGGAGAGCAACAGAGGAGGGATCCCTCTCCCAGGACGGACAGACGTGCAATAGATGCCGTGTGTAAATTGAAAAGATAATACATTTACAGCGTATAGACCGAATGTTAGGAAATGCATGTGTGTAGAATAGGAAGATGCTTCTAGGTGTGAATGTCTAACATCCTACAGAAAACGCTGTGTAAACATGAGCCTAAGGGTTGGAGGCTTTGATTATATGGTTTCTCTATTACTACAGGAGGATGAGCTGGAGACTCAACGCCAAATCTACGGTAGCTTTTGTGCATTTGAAAAATTTGAATCTTTTTTTCTTTCATTCTAAACAAAGAAAGGCTCCATGTCCAGATAGAAGGTGTCCCCCTAAAGAAGCAGAAGCTCCATGAGGACAGTTTGAGGTGAACCGGCAGCTTCATCAGCTAATGGCTTTCCAGCAGCACTCAGAGGAACAGGACTCTATGTGACCGTTTTACCGCTTTCTGTTAACGCAGAGGCTTCCTCTTAAATCAGGTTTCCTTTGTGTTCCTCTGTGAGGTCACGCTCGGACCCCTGCTCTGCCGACGGGCCACTCCCTGAATTAGGTCACCCATTGAGGGGCCCAAAACTCTGCCGCATATGAATGCTTTGAGCCCATCGGGACGGTAGTAATTGTGTTAAAAGTGAAATAAAGACCCCCAGTATAAGCCTGCAGAAGCCCCTCGCTGTGCAAAGCAATCCCAGCAGATTGGCTCCATGCTTATGCAAAAATACCCCCCAAATCCTCCCATGGGTAGTTCAGGGACCTCCATGACAAAGGGTCCCTGAATGCCCCTTTCCTAATAAATCATGAGGACATTAACAAATATGTTGCTATAGCTAAGAAAAGCACAACAGCTTCTTCCCCGCGGGGATCTGACACGCTGATACCACCCCGGAGAGATTAGCCAACACGAGGAGAAGAGTTAGCATCAGAAGCTAATTCTCTATAACATCATTAAAGTCTGAGTTAAACTAACTGGGGATAAGATCGTAGGTGATGTGCTTCTTCTTGTGCGGATTTCTGATTTAAATGACATTTTCTGGTGTAAATAAATAAGAATATGAGCTGCCAGTTAAACACTTTTACCATTTAATATGAAATCAACACATATCATTAATTAAATGAATCTAAAAAAGGCAATATTAAGTGCTCCATTTTTGCACTAAAAGCATAAATACAGCATTAACTAACAATCAAAGCAACTCAGTTATTATTACATTTCCTTCTTCTGAACAAAAACACACTATTTTGATAATAAATGCATGACATTCAGACCATGCCCAATCATGTGATCCGATTGGTCTAAAGTCTTGAAATATTGTAGGGACACACTTTGGTTGAATGTCTAACAGTTGAATTTTAAAACATGCAAAAATTCAACTTTGAAAGTCAGGATTTCGGGGAAATTCAGCAGCAACTCTGTGTCTCTTCTCTCTGCATGTGTGCATATCTTTTCTGTATTCATACTATACTGTCTATCCTATAATATATAGTGAAAACATAGTTCTTTGCATGCACCCAAAGACTTCTTATAGTATGAGAATAAAACACACTTTGACTTGTTTGAAAGCTTACATCCCAAGCCCAAAGGATTCTTAGTAAAAGGGAAATGCAAGACGTCAGAATCCCATGAGTTAAAGCACACTTTGCTGAGGAGTAAATGAGTCTTTTAAACAGACCACCGAGGGGTCTGCAGAGTTTACAGTAAACACACAGCTCCTCTTCCTCACACACATATGGAAATGGGTGGTGGGTTCAGGGCTTTGTCTTGCTCAAGAGCATCCACACAATGTCCGAGGAGGGAGCGCCACACGCTTCATATTCATGGCACACAATGACCTCCATATGAAAGGAATAATTGCCCCGTAGTCGAGGCTTAAGCTACCAACTCAAGTATGTTGGTGTGTTTCAGGCCCTGGGGCTAAAGAGAGGAGACCCAGTGTGTGACACAGGTCTATATGCACATATATCTGAGGGGAAATGCTAAACCTCTGGGTGTTGGGAAGAGGATGCATGATTGCCAGAGATAGAACAGCTTTCTGATGCAGAACGTCAAGAAAAATGGCTTTAAAAGAATGCAGCGTTTTATTTGATCACGCTTTTTGCAATGAAATACTTCAGATATCACTTAAAGCAGATCAGGACAGCTGCAGGGGAACTATAGGTTGTTAGATATTCTAATTGTTTGATATCTAACATTAAATCCTCTCAGTTAAAGTCAATCATTTACTTCGATCTTTCCTTGTTTTGTGTGCAAATAAATGACATTTCAAAAGGAGTGAAGGAGAAGTGTCTGTAACCATTTAGAGCTGCTGGGTTATCTGATTGATATTAATACACTGAACCAAAATATAAACGCAACACTTTTGTTTTTGCTCCCATTTCTCATGAGATGAACTCAAAGATCTAAAACCATTTCTATCAACACAAAATAACCATTTATCTCAAATATTGTTCACAAATCTGAAAGAATCTGTGATAGTGAGCACTTCTCCTTTGCCGAGATAATCCATCCCACCTCACAGGTGTGGCATATCAAGATGCTGATTAGACAGCATGATTATTGCACAGGTGTGCCTTAGGCTGGCCACAATAAAAGGCCTACTCTGAAACGTGCAGTTTGGCTTTATTGGGGGGGGTCTGGGGGGGTCCGAAAACCAGGCAGTATCTGGTGTGAGGGGTAGGGTAGGGTAGGGTAGGGTTAGGGTTAGGGGTAGGGCTAGGGTAAGGGTAATGTTGTGAATCGAGTGGCCCATGGTGGTGGTGGGGTTATGGTATGGGCAGGCGTATGTAATGGACGACGAACACAGGCCACTCGATTCACAACATTACCCTTACACCTAATCCCTAACCCTACCCCTACCCTCACCAGATACTGACTGGTTTTCGGACCCCCCCAGACCCCCCCAATAAAGCAAAACTGCACGTTTCAGAGTGGCCTTTTATTGTGGCCAGCCTAAGGCACACCTGTGCAATAATCATGCATCTTGATATGCCACACCTGTGAGGTGGGATGGATTATCTCGGCAAAGGAGAAGTGCTCACTATCACAGATTCTTTCAGATTTGTGAACAATATTTGAGAGAAATGGTTATTTTGTGTTTATAGAAAATGTTTTAGATCTTTGAGTTCATCTCATGAGAAATGGGAGCAAAAACAAAAGTGTTGCGTTTATATTTGTGTTCAGTGTAGATGCAGATTATTGTGAAAATGCCATGATAGCAAAACACCCAGTTATCACAACTACAGTCTATATTTGTTTCCACGTTGCACGACATTCAATTATCAGAATAAATATATGTTGTGGGGAAACTTCTGAAGCAATGGAGAGTCAGGACTCAGAGAGACGAGGAGAGCTGGAGCTCTGATGGAGTCAGGACTCAGAGAGACACGAGGAGAGCTGGAGCTCTGATGGAGTCAGGACTCAAAGAGACACGAGGAGAGCTGGAGCTTTGATGGAGTCAGGACTCAGAGACACGAGGAGAGCTGGAGCTCTGATGGAGTCAGGACTCAGAGAGACACGAGGAGAGCTGGAGCTCTGATGGAGTCAGGACTCAGAGACACGAGGAGAGCTGGAGCTCTGATGGAGTCAGGACTCAGAGAGACACGAGGAGAGCTGGAGCTTTGATGGAGTCAGGACTCAGAGAGACACGAGGAGAGCTGGAGCTCTGATGGAGTCAGGACTCAGAGAGACACGAGGAGAGCTGGAGCTCTGATGGAGTCAGGACTCAAAGAGACACGAGGAGAGCTGGAGCTTTGATGGAGTCAGGACTCAGAGACACGAGGAGAGCTGGAGCTCTGATGGAGTCAGGACTCAGAGAGACGAGGAGAGCTGGAGCTTTGATGGAGTCAGGACTCAGAGAGACGAGGAGAGCTGGAGCTTTGATGGAGTCAGGACTCAAAGAGACACGAGGAGAGCTGGAGCTTTGATGGAGTCAGGACTCAGAGACACGAGGAGAGCTGGAGCTTTGATGGAGTCAGGACTCAAAGAGACACGAGGAGAGCTGGAGCTTTGATGGAGTCAGGACTCAAAGAGACACGAGGAGAGCTGGAGCTTTGATGGAGTCAGGACTCAGAGACACGAGGAGAGCTGGAGCTCTGATGGAGTCAGGACTCAGAGACACGAGGAGAGCTGGAGCTCTGATGGAGTCAGGACTCAGAGAGACGAGGAGAGCTGGAGCTCTGATGGAGTCAGGACTCAAAGAGACACGAGGAGAGCTGGAGCTCTGATGGAGTCAGGACTCAGAGAGACACGAGGAGAGCTGGAGCTTTGATGGAGTCAGGACTCAAAGAGAGACGAGGAGAGCTGGAGCTTTGATGGAGTCAGGACTCAGAGACACGAGGAGAGCTGGAGCTCTGATGGAGTCAGGACTCAGAGACACGAGGAGAGCTGGAGCTCTGATGGAGTCAGACTCAGAGACACGAGGAGAGCTGGAGCTCTGATGGAGTCAGGACTCAGAGAGACACGAGGAGAGCTGGAGCTCTGATGGAGTCAGGACTCAGAGAGACACGAGGAGAGCTGGAGCTCTGATGGAGTCAGGACTCAAAGAGACACGAGGAGAGCTGGAGCTTTGATGGAGTCAGGACTCAGAAGGACACGAGGAGAGCTGGAGCTCTGATGGAGTCAGGACTCAGAGAGACACGAGGAGAGCTGGAGCTCTGATGGAGTCAGGACTCAGAGAGACACGAGGAGAGCTGGAGCTCTGATGGAGTCAGGACTCAGAGAGACACGAGGAGAGCTGGAGCTTTGATGGAGTCAGGACTCAGAGAGACACGAGGAGAGCTGGAGCTCTGATGGAGTCAGGACTCAGAGAGACACGAGGAGAGCTGGAGCTTTGATGGAGTCAGGACTCAGAGACACGAGGAGAGCTGGAGCTCTGATGGAGTCAGGACTCAGAGAGACGAGGAGAGCTGGAGCTTTGATGGAGTCAGGACTCAAGAGACGAGGAGAGCTGGAGCTTTGATGGAGTCAGGACTCAAGAGACACGAGGAAGCTGGGAGCTTTGATGGAGTCAGGACTCAGAGACACGAGGAGAGCTGGAGCTTTGATGGAGTCAGGACTCAAAGAGACACGAGGAGAGCTGGAGCTTTGATGGAGTCAGGACTCAAAGAGACACGAGGAGAGCTGGAGCTTTGATGGAGTCAGGACTCAGAGACACGAGGAGAGCTGGAGCTCTGATGGAGTCAGGACTCAGAGAGACGAGGAGAGCTGGAGCTCTGATGGAGTCAGGACTCAAAGAGACACGAGGAGAGCTGGAGCTCTGATGGAGTCAGGACTCAGAGAGACACGAGGAGAGCTGAGCTCTGATGGAGTCAGGACTCAGAGAGACGAGGAGAGCTGGAGCTCTGATGGAGTCAGGACTCAGAGAGACACGAGGAGAGCTGGAGCTCTGATGGAGTCAGGACTCAGAGACACGAGGAGAGCTGGAGCTCTGATGGAGTCAGGACTCAGAGAGACACGAGGAGAGCTGGAGCTCTGATGGAGTCAGGACTCAGAGACACGAGGAGAGCTGGAGCTTTGATGGAGTCAGGACTCAGAGACACGAGGAGAGCTGGAGCTCTGATGGAGTCAGGACTCAAAGAGACACGAGGAGAGCTGGAGCTCTGATGGAGTCAGGACTCAGAGACACGAGGAGAGCTGGAGCTCTGATGGAGTCAGGACTCAGAGACACGAGGAGAGCTGGAGCTTTGATGGAGTCAGGACTCAGAGACACGAGGAGAGCTGGAGCTCTGATGGAGTCAGGACTCAGAGACACGAGGAGAGCTGGAGCTCTGATGGAGTCAGGACTCAGAGACACGAGGAGAGCTGGAGCTTTGATGGAGTCAGGACTCAAAGAGAGACGAGGAGAGCTGGAGCTTTGATGGAGTCAGGACTCAGAGACACGAGGAGAGCTGGAGCTCTGATGGAGTCAGGACTCAGAGACACGAGGAGAGCTGGAGCTCTGATGGAGTCAGGACTCAGAGACACGAGGAGAGCTGGAGCTCCTGATGGAGTCAGGACTCAGAGAGACACGAGGAGAGCTGGAGCTCTGATGGAGTCAGGACTCAGAGAGACACGAGGAGAGCTGGAGCTCTGATGGAGTCAGGACTCAGAGACACGAGGAGAGCTGGAGCTTTGATGGAGTCAGGACTCAAGAGACACGAGGAGAGCTGGAGCTCTGATGGAGTCAGGACTCAAAGAGACACGAGGAGAGCTGGAGCTCTGATGGAGTCAGGACTCAGAGAGACACGAGGAGAACTGGAGCTTTGATGGAGTCAGGACTCAGAGACACGAGGAGAGCTGGAGCTCTGATGGAGTCAGGACTCAGAGACACGAGGAGAGCTGGAGCTCTGATGGAGTCAGGACTCAGAGAGACACGAGGAGAGCTGGAGCTCTGATGGAGTCAGGACTCAAAGAGACACGAGGAGAGCTGGAGCTTTGATGGAGTCAGGACTCAGAGAGACACGAGGAGAGCTGGAGCTCTGATGGAGTCAGGACTCAGAGACACGAGAGGAGAGCTGGAGCTCTGATGGAGTCAGGACTCAGAGAGACACGAGGAGAGCTGGAGCTCTGATGGAGTCAGGACTCAGAGAGACACGAGGAGAGCTGGAGCTTTGATGGAGTCAGGACTCAGAGACACGAGGAGAGCTGGAGCTCTGATGGAGTCAGGACTCAGAGAGACGAGGAGAGCTGGAGCTTTGATGGAGTCAGGACTCAGAGAGACGAGGAGAGCTGGAGCTTTGATGGAGTCAGGACTCAAAGAGACACGAGGAGAGCTGGAGCTTTGATGGAGTCAGGACTCAGAGACACGAGGAGAGCTGGAGCTTTGATGGAGTCAGGACTCAAAGAGACACGAGGAGAGCTGGAGCTTTGATGGAGTCAGGACTCAAAGAGACACGAGGAGAGCTGGAGCTTTGATGGAGTCAGGACTCAGAGACACGAGGAGAGCTGGAGCTCTGATGGAGTCAGGACTCAGAGAGACGAGGAGAGCTGGAGCTCTGATGGAGTCAGGACTCAAAGAGACACGAGGAGAGCTGGAGCTCTGATGGAGTCAGGACTCAGAGAGACACGAGGAGAGCTGGAGCTCTGATGGAGTCAGGACTCAGAGACACGAGGAGAGCTGGAGCTCTGATGGAGTCAGGACTCAAAGAGACACGAGGGAGAGCTGGAGCTCTGATGGAGTCAGGACTCAGAGAGACACGAGGAGAGCTGGAGCTCTGATGGAGTCAGGACTCAGAGAGACGAGGAGAGCTGGAGCTCTGATGGAGTCAGGGCTCAGAGAGACACGAGGAGAGCTGGAGCTCTGATGGAGTCAGGACTCAGAGAGACACGAGGAGAGCTGGAGCTCTGATGGAGTCAGGACTCAGAGAGACACGAGGAGAGCTGGAGCTCTGATGGAGTCAGGACTCAGAGACACGAGGAGAGCTGGAGCTTTGATGGAGTCAGGACTCAGAGACACGAGGAGAGCTGGAGCTTTGATGGAGTCAGGACTCAGAGACACGAGGAGAGCTGGAGCTCTGATGGAGTCAGGACTCAGAGACACGAGGAGAGCTGGAGCTCTGATGGAGTCAGGACTCAGAGACACGAGGAGAGCTGGAGCTCTGATGGAGTCAGGACTCAAAGAGAGACGAGGAGAGCTGGAGCTTTGATGGAGTCAGGACTCAGAGACACGAGGAGAGCTGGAGCTCTTGATGGAGTCAGGACTCAGAAGACACGAGGAGAGCTGGAGCTCTGATGGAGTCAGGACTCAGAGAGACGAGGAGAGCTGGAGCTCTGATGGAGTCAGGACTCAGAGAGACACGAGGAGAGCTGGAGCTCTGATGGAGTCAGGACTCAGAGAGACACGAGGAGAGCTGGAGCTTGATGGAGTCAGGACTCAGAGACACGAGGAGAGCTGGAGCTTGATGGAGTCAGGACTCAAAAGAGACACGAGGAGAGCTGGGAGCTCTGATGGAGTCAGGACTCAAAGAGACACGAGGAGAGCTGGAGCTCTGATGGAGTCAGGACTCAGAGACACGAGGAGAGCTGGAGCTCTGATGGAGTCAGGACTCAGAGAGACACGAGGAGAGCTGGAGCTCTGATGGAGTCAGGACTCAGAGAGACACGAGGAGAGCTGGAGCTCTGATGGAGTCAGGACTCAGAGACACGAGGAGAGCTGGAGCTTTGATGGAGTCAGGACTCAAAGAGACACGAGGAGAGCTGGAGCTCTGATGGAGTCAGGACTCAGAGACACGAGGAGAGCTGGAGCTTTGATGGAGTCAGGACTCAAAGAGACACGAGGAGAGCTGGAGCTCTGATGGAGTCAGGACTCAGAGACACGAGGAGAGCTGGAGCTCTGATGGAGTCAGGACTCAAAGAGACACGAGGAGAGCTGGAGCTCTGATGGAGTCAGGACTCAGAGACACGAGGAGAGCTGGAGCTCTGATGGAGTCAGGACTCAGATAGAGACGAGGAGAGCTGGAGCTTTGATGGAGTCAGGACTCAGAGAGACACGAGGAGAGCTGAGCTTTGATGGAGACAGGACTCAGAGAGACACGAGGAGAGCTGGAGCTCTGATGGAGTCAGGACTCAGAGAGACACGAGGAGAGCTGGAGCTCTGATGGAGTCAGGACTCAGAGACACGAGGAGAGCTGGAGCTTTGATGGAGTCAGGACTCAAAGAGACACGAGGAGAGCTGGAGCTCTGATGGAGTCAGGACTCAAAGAGACACGAGGAGAGCTGGAGCTCTGATGGAGTCAGGACTCAAAGAGACACGAGGAGAGCTGGGAGCTTTGATGGAGTCAGGACTCAAAGAGACACAAGGAGAGCTGGAGCTCTGATGGAGTCAGGACTCAGAGAGACACGAGGAGAGCTGGAGCTCTGATGGAGTCAGGACTCAGAGAGACACGAGGAGAGCTGGAGCTCTGATGGAGTCAGGACTCAGAGACACGAGGAGAGCTGGAGCTCTGATGGAGTCAGGACTCAGAGACACGAGGAGAGCTGGAGCTCTGATGGAGTCAGGACTCAGAGAGACGAGGAGAGCTGGAGCTTTGATGGAGTCAGGACTCAGAGAGACACGAGGAGAGCTGGAGCTTTGATGGAGTCAGGACTCAGAGAGACACGAGGAGAGCTGGAGCTCTGATGGAGTCAGGACTCAGAGAGACACGAGGAGAGCTGGAGCTCTGATGGAGTCAGGACTCAGAGACACGAGGAGAGCTGGAGCTTTGATGGAGTCAGGACTCAAAGAGACACGAGGAGAGCTGGAGCTCTGATGGAGTCAGGACTCAAAGAGACACGAGGAGAGCTGGAGCTCTGATGGAGTCAGGACTCAAAGAGACACGAGGAGAGCTGGAGCTTTGATGGAGTCAGGACTCAAAGAGACACAAGGAGAGCTGGAGCTCTGATGGAGTCAGGACTCAGAGAGACACGAGGAGAGCTGGAGCTCTGATGGAGTCAGGACTCAGAGAGACACGAGGAGAGCTGGAGCTCTGATGGAGTCAGGACTCAGAGACACGAGGAGAGCTGGAGCTCTGATGGAGTCAGGACTCAGAGACACGAGGAGAGCTGGAGCTCTGATGGAGTCAGGACTCAGAGAGAACGAGGAGAGCTGGAGCTTTGATGGAGTCAGGACTCAGAGAGACACGAGGAGAGCTGGAGCTTTGATGGAGTCAGGACTCAGAGAGACACGAGGAGAGCTGGAGCTCTGATGGAGTCAGGACTCAGAGAGACACGAGGAGAGCTGGAGCTCTGATGGAGTCAGGACTCAGAGAGACACGAGGAGAGCTGGAGCTCTGATGGAGTCAGGACTCAGAGAGACGAGGAGAGCTGGAGCTCTGATGGAGTCAGGACTCAGAGAGACGAGGAGAGCTGGAGCTCTGATGGAGTCAGGACTCAGAGAGACGAGGAGAGCTGGAGCTCTGATGGAGTCAGGACTCAAAGAGACACGAGGAGAGCTGGAGCTCTGATGGAGTCAGGACTCAGAGAGACGAGGAGAGCTGGAGCTTTGACTGCAAACACTGACGGTTTATTTGGAGCTTCGGCCGGAGAAGAAAGGTGGTGTGTCACGAGTTGACAAACCAATTCTGAAAAACTCTTTCTGCAGCTCGAGGTTTTAACTAGTTCAGAGTGTAATAATCAACATTCTTCATCGGTGAGACTAAACATTATGGACTCTGAATCTATAGAGCTCTCGTCCAGAGGAAAGAACGTGCGCCAGGGAACCTTCGTCCCTGAACAGTAACCTACCTCATGGCGGCGTGTGCTCTCACAGACTGGCAACAACAATGCGCCCAAGCTGCTCCTCCTGAAGAGATAGCAGCAGAACCCAAGGCTGTAGACCTATGCCGTGGGAAAGGAGACATTATGAACTGGGTCGAACAGGTTTTGATGTTTTATATTTCTTTTTAGAAAGTCTTTTTGCAGAGACATTAAAGAAAACTAAATCGCGATATCTGTAGAAAGAAATCCAGAAAATATAAAAGGCTCTTCGTTGGATTTACAATATTTGTTGTGCGTTTTTTAGAGAGGGATTCTGTAACTACTGAGGAGTTCCTTGACTATTTAAACATTATTCTAATATACTTATTACTACATAGAGACATTTAAAAAAAACTAAATCGCGATATCTGTAGAAAAAAGGTTTCTAATGCTAATAGCTGAAATGAGCTTTGGTTTGGTCTCTTGGGTTCTCTAAATACTTGCTGGACTTTTTACAGAGACATTTAACAAAACTAAATCACTGGAGAAAGAAATCCCCAAAATGTGTTTCACATTTATTGTGGAGAGGGATTCTGTAACTATGTACTATTACACACTATTATCAAATGCTTTTATTCCATGTTCTGCTCCAGCTGTTTCTGATTTGAACCCGATTGTCCCCCTGCAGCTGTGTTGGGATCATCCTGCAGGAACCCCCTCCTCATGGTGGTCTTCCCCCCCTTTAGAGGTGCTTCCTCCTCCTCCTGAAGAGGATCACCGGCCCTATGGAGGGAGGGATGAACGGAAAGGGGCGGGTATCATCATCATTTATTAATATCAGGGACACAATCCAGCCACTTTTAAATGTAACAGACTCTTCCTCCACACTTTTGTTTTACATGCATTTCATTTGGGAAACAAAAAGATAAAAGTCAATAAAAAGTCAAAGATAAATTCAGAAACTTGCAACAACCATGAAAACAGCTTGAAACCTTGAGAGAGTCCATGGGGGTTTCTGAAATATAACATTGATGCAGTTTATTTTAAACGTCATAAAACGTCAACAAATCTGCAGCCGATAGTCGACGATAGAAATACTTTGTATTCCTCTTTGAGTAAAGTTACAACACCCAGGAAATGAATGAGCCTTTTTCACAATAAAACTGTCTATTTGTGATTTTAAACAGAGTTCAGTCGGAACAACGTCTGCGAATCAGTCAGTCCTCCTCCTTTTAAAACCACACTAATAATGTTCAGCAGGATAGAGAGTTTTAACAGGAGTGGAGAAGGTGTGTCCATGGCTTCGTTTACTGTATCGATAACCAGGTTAATTGGTTAATGAGAAATGTAGTGTTTATGGGAGGAGAGTGTTTTCTACTCCTGCTACATTAATGAAACTTTTGAAAGTACTTTTATAGGAAACACTTACAGACTGTTATGTTATTACACACACACACACACACACCACACACACACACACACACACACACACACACCACACACACACACACACACACACACCCACACACACACACACCACACACACACACACACACACACACACACACACACACTACACACACACACACACACACACACACACACACACACACACACACACACACACACACACACCACACACAGTTTTAAGTTGAAATGTTTAGAAGACAAGACGCACAATAAGGTAAATTTGACAAATAGAAAAAATTATTTTACAACAACATCTCAAATTTTACTTTACTTAAAAAATGGGCCAGTTCTTTCTTTCGTGAAACGCACTAAAATCTGCAGGTCTGTCTTTCCTCCCCTTCTCTCTTTAGGCCACACACACACAAACCACACACACACACACAAACCCACACACACACACACACCCAACACACACACACACACACAAACCCACACACACACCCTCTTCTCACAGTAGCTCTTGAGACACAGCTGCTAATAGAGCAATGCCTTCTGCCCCCTGATCAACACACACACACACACACACACACACACACACACACACACACACACACACACACACACACACACACACACACACACACACACACACACAATGCAGTTGCACTGTAATTACTGCATAACTGTCTTTGTGTTAATCCGGGGGAATCCATTGTGGGTCATACGTGCTCCTTCCCAAACTCGCCCGCCTCCTTTTTCACACCAAAGAAGTTCCAGCGCAAACAAGAGGCCGACATTGAGCCAGGGAGCGTGCCGCACAATGGGGACACGCTTTTATACGACACTTTAACGCAAACACTGGAGTGTGTGTGTGTGTGTGTGTGTGTGTGTGTGTGTGTGTGTGTGTGAGCCATTCATTGCATTTATCAGTCACCCATTAATGAGGGAGGAGGCGTTACAGAAGGAGGAATCATTCCTTAGTGGCTCACCCACAGATCGCTCTGCCAATGATTGGAAGGGATCAATACAGGCTGCAAACCCTGTCACTTTCTAAACTCACTTTGTGATTTCTTTCGTTCTTAATCTAAGTATTTTTGTTGTGTTATTTTCTACGTGTTTTCCTGTTTACATGCTGTGTATTTTATAGTTTAAATCTGTCACTTTTTAAGAACTGCTGTTAACGTGATTATTGTTGTTATTTCCTGTGTTTTAATCTGTTGTTGTTTCATTCACTTGCTCTCTGTAAAGCACGTTGTAGCTTTGAAATAAATAACGTCTATTATCATTATTATGAATACGGGGGGGGATCGCTGTGTTTACTGTGAAGGAACACGCTGCCTGTAGTCAGTGGAGGAAAGGAAATAAGTACATTTACTCAAGTATTTCAATACAATTATTCTACTTCTACTCCACTAGATTTTGGAAGCAAACATTGTACTTTTTAATTCCACTGCAGTTTGAGACAAGATCAGTTACTAGTTTCAGGTTCATCCTATTCAAACAAAGGTTAAATGACATTATATACATTATTAATAATACATGGCAATAATTACAGTTATTTTATCCTTAATTACAATTGAAAAAACACATGAATGCATACCTAATTATAATCCAGATATGTAACATATATTATTCCAAAAAGTGCTTTAGATGTGGAGCTTAAGTATATTTAGCTGCTAATACTTTTGTACCTTAAGTTAAGTATAATTTTGATTGCAGAACTTTTACTTAACAGGGTATTTCTGCACTGCATGCGGTATTACTACCTGTTTTCTCAAGTATAATAGCTAAGTACTTCTTACAACACTGCTTATACTACAAGAGTAAACACACACACACACACACACACACACACACACACACACACACACACGTAGTTTGAGCTCCAACAGGTTTCTCCGAGCTCTGCAGGATTAATGATCGCAGCCTTAAATAAACCGCTGTTCTGCATCGATCAGGTGATCAGATAAGCCAACAGATCCATGGAGGATGCGTGCTGTAATTGAGTTGCTCTGAGGGAGTGTGTGTGTGTGTGTGTGTGTGTCTCCTTCCTGCAGGATCACACAGTGTGTTATCTTCTGTGTGTGTGTTTCACTCGGGGAGAGGTGCTCCCTGGGCTAATTATGAGTTGTAAAGCTGGTTGTGATTGCGGTTGTTGGTTTGAGTCCCAGAGGGGGGTCAGTATTCAGTGTGTCCACTGCGCTGTGTGATTACAGAGAGGAGGGGGGAGTTTACACCAAGAGGAGGAACCCGTCTTAAATGCTGGCCAATTTGTTAATAATCATTCAAGGTGACTTGTGTCAAAAGGTCTTAGTCTACAGTGAAGTTCATTCGATATTTGGGAAGAGATTTAAAGACCCAAATAAAAACATAAAAGACACAGAGGACTTTCACTATAAAACGATGCAGAATAGTCACACACACATTGGTGCATATTATCACACACCCTTCAATGAAGTGATGTCAAAAGGAGTTTACCTGCACTTTGTTTAAAAGCCTTTGAGGAAATGCATTATCTGGAGACACTAACGGAGGAGATGCATGACTCAAAGGTTGCATGCATGTTGCAAACGAGCTTGTAGATTTTGTCCAGGAAATGTGACTTTTAAGAGTTAAAATCCGTGCTTATCCGTTTCATGTTGCTTTAATGTCAGGTGTATTCAATATATACACTTTAGAAGGGATACTAATTCAGTTTAACAAGTTTCATCACTGCCATCAACAGTTTTTATGTGTGTGTTGCACCTCCATGCTTCTGTGATCACCTGTGACACTAATGTTACCTGTCAGCTTCCCCACCACAGCACACACACACACACCACCACACAAACACAAACACACACACACACACACACACACACACACACACACACACACACACACACACACACACACCGCAATCA